>NW_021166961.1:25000-42500 GCF_900634415.1 Cottoperca gobio | reverse complement strand
TATCTACACACACATATCTCCACACACATATCTACACACTCAAATCTACACACTGATATCTACACATCAACGTCGGGACGTCCGGAGAATCACAGCGGTCGCACACAGAATGAATTCCGGCATGAATTCCCGTCTATCCGCCGCTTTGCACTGACCTTGTATGAAAAACGTTGCTTTGCGTTTGCTGTGAACACCCCCCTTCCGTGTTTTCTCTGTGGGTTTTGTGATTTTTGCCGAAGTTGTAGCTGGCTGAATGTTTATACGTCACTGTGGTTGATCACGCCGCCCGCCCGTCACTGACGCACCGAGGGAAACTCTTTTTGTAACATACAGATTATAAATAGTGTATTTATATCTCAGATTGTTTTTGTATAAATGGATGTTATGTCGTCTTCTTCATGGGGTTTTAAACATGTGTATGTGGTGGTGCCACACTGAAAAGCAAACCATTGTTTTGTATTAAAAAAGGAAACTGAACATTAAAGTCTTCACACATTTATAACGCTGTCAATCAAAGCTGAAGTCCAATCAGCTCCACTCGTTTGAGTTTCGTTGTTTTGAATGTAATTCTTGATTTAATGACTGTTGGCTGTAAATGATTTCCTCACAGTGAATAAAGTCAGCAGGTCGCTCTGACAGACTTTGTCGCTTCTTTGGGACTCAACATTCTGTCAACACAGAAAATAAAAGTGAAACAACCACAAGAGCCTTAAACTGCTTCTTAATATGAACCTCTGATAGCAGAAGTCAGAGTGTGTAGAAGTCTATGAGGAAATGTTTCTAGTTATCTGTAACCTCCAGCAGGGGGCGACTCCTCTGGTTATATAGAACTCTATGAGAAAATGTTTCTAGTTCTCTATAATCTCCAGTAGGGGGAGACTCCTCTGCTTGTATAGAAGTCTATGAGGAAATGTTTCTAGTTCTCTGTAACCTCCAGCAGGGGGCGACTCCTCTGGTTATATAGAACTCTATGAGAAAATGTTTCTAGTTCTCTATAATCTCCAGCAGGGGGCTACTCCTCTGGTTGTATAGAAGTCTATGAGGAAATGTTTCTAGTTCTCTGTAACCTCCAGCAGGGGGTGACTCCTCTGGTTGTATAGAAGTCTATGAGGAAATGTTTCTACTTATTTCCTTATTACCTCAGTAACATTTTTCTGATGAGTTTATGTCTCAATCTGTAGTTTCAAGTCTTCTTCATCACATGATGTTCCTTTAGTAACTTATGTTCCATCAGAATAAAATACACTATGAAGCAGCGTTTGCTTTAGGGCTGGGCTATCTGTGATTGACAGGTCTCTACCACACAGTGTGTCTGTGTTTTAGTCTTTAACTTTAACTCTTTCACAGTTTGTGTTTTCACTCCAGCAAAGTTAAAGTAACAAGAAACCAAGATGGCGACGGCCCAGTGATTCGGATCTAAACGGTATCTTCTTTAGTCCAAGCTGCACCTTTCTACCAAGCTTCATGAACTTCAGGCTGCTAGTTCTGTAATTCTGCTGACAGACACACAAACCGAGCTGAAAACGTCTGACATTTTAGGAAATCCTCTTGTTTGCTGAGATCCTCAGAATCCTTCAGAGGTTTCTCCTGAAACATTAATTTGTTGTCTGCAGTCTCTTATCGTCTCTGTGTCGTATCTTCTTTTCTCTCGTTCTGTCTCAAAGTCATGATTAAAATGTGTTTTTTTATTAATGAACTTTCATTAAACGTCTCTGTTCTCTCAGCGGACACAAAAGCACAAACAGGATTTGATTAAGATAAATCACTGATAACCTCAAACCTCATTATTACACAGACTTTTATTTATTTCTCTTTTATTTTAGTCACAATGAAGAACTCAGCAGTTTATTAAATGTTTTTATGTTTATTATTCTCATTCATTTACATTCAGGCAGAATTCTTCTTATCTGCTCCTTCAGAATAAAGTTTATTAAGTGACGTTTGTTCACAAAGTGAAGAGTCAAGATTAACACTAAATCAACAGTTAGTCAATTATAATTAGTCATATCTTAAAGTCTTTATTACAACAGAACTTATTTTACAGTCATGTAGCCCCCCCGGACATGTGTTTAACCCTTTAACACCTAAGCCTAAAATAACCCTTTAACATCTAAGCCTAAAAAGCCTCAAAATGTCCGCCTGGACTTTTTTGCTTATTTTGACTATAAAAAGATCACACAATGTCCTGTGAGTGCTTTTGCCCATTTCTAAAGAATACCTGGAACTTTCAATATCTGGCAGTTATTTACAGTTTATTGCATGTTATGAGTAATAACAGTTTAATATGAAGAGAAACACAAATACGGAATATGATTTTCAGAATCAGAATCAGAATCCTATATTAGTCCCACAACAGGGAAATGTACGTTGTTACAGCAAAGAGCACGAGAGTAAAGTGGCGAGTACACAGTTAAATATAATAAAATACAGTAACAGTAATATAAGTACAGTCATTGGAAAGAAATGTGTAGGAGTGAATATTGCACTTGACAGTGATAACTGCACACAGTGGTGGAATCAAATCAAATCAAATCAAATGTATTTGTATAGCCCAATATCACAAATTATACATTTGTCTCAGTGTGCTTTACAGACTGTACAGGTTACGACATCCTCTGTCCTTAGACCCTCGCATCGCACAAGGAAAAACTTCCTAAAAGAAACCCCAAAATTAAAGGGGAAAAAATGGAAGAAACCTCAGGGAAAGCAACTGAGGAGGGATCCCTCTCCCAGGACGGACAGACGTGCAATAGATGTCGTGTGTACAGGATAAACAACATAGTACAAATACAACATTTGACAGAAATTATGTTGTGTTGGAAAAAAAAGAAATAGAAAGTATGGATGAATCCAGGAAAATGTCAATAAGGCTTCCCGGTGTCCAGCAGGACCAGGTCAGCAGGCGCTGTCACGATTCATGATCCTGACGTAAACTTTATCAGTGGCAACCTGCCACATGAGAGACAGACACTCCGGGGATGATACCCCGGATGGTGAGTTAGTAACATACATTTACATAAATGCATACAGATAGAGAGGGAGAAGAAGAGAGAGGGAGGGGGGAGAGAGGAAGAGAAGGAAGAGAGCAGGGAGGTGTCCCCCGGCAGTCTAAGCCTATAGCAGCATAACTAGGGGCTGATCCAGGGCAAACCTGAGCCAGCCCTAACTATAAGCTTTATCAAAAAGGAAAGTCTTTAGCCTACTCTTAAATGTGGAGAGTGTGTCTGCCTCCCGAACACAAACTGGAAGCTGGTTCCACTGGAGAGGAGCTTGATAGCTGAAGGCTCTGGCTCCCATTGTACTCTTAGAGACTCTAGGAACCACAAGTAACCCTGCAGTCTGGGAGCGTAATGCTCTAGTTGGTTTATAAGGTACTATGAGATCTTTAAGATATGCTGGAGCCTGACCATTAATTGATTTGTAAGTCAGGAGAAGGATTTTGAATTCTATTCTGTATTTTACCAGGAGCCAGTGCAGTGCAGCTAATACAGGAGTAATATGATCCCGTTTCCTTGTTCTAGTCAATACACGTGCCGCTGCATTTTGGATCAACTGAAGAGTCTTAAGCGACTTTTTGGGACAACCTGATAACAATGAGTTGCAGTAATCCAGCCTTGAAGTAACAAATGCATGGACTAGTTTTTCTGCATCATTTTGAGACAGGATGTGTCTTATTTTTGCAATGTTACGTAGATGAAAGAAGGCAGTCCTTGAGACAGTGACAGTGTGTTGTTGGTGTGGTGGTCTACCAGGGGCCGTGGTGATGGTACAGTCTGACCGCTGCAGGGAGGAAGGACCTCCGGTATCTCTCCGTGAGACACCGCGGGTGAAGCAGCCTGTCACTGAAGGAGCTGCACAGTGCGGACAAAGTGTCCTGGAGGGGGGGACATGTTGTCCAATTTTAGAGGTTTACACTCTAAAACCAAAACACTGCAATTGTACATGAATAAGAGATTTAACATGTTACATTTGAAGTTTGAAATATATTAAACTATTTCCAGTAAAAGTTTTGAGTCTTTTACTCTTAAATCTGCAGAAACAGGCCATAACATGGAAAATATGTGGAGGCTGTTTTTCCCCACACAGGGTAAATCTCTCCTCTCTGAGTGTCCCTTCACATGCAGAGGTCTTGGTGGTATTGCCAGTGACTGTTCCTGTCTGCCTGCAGACACAGGCCCACATCACAGTCCTCACACTTCCAGCCAGTGCTCCTTTTGCAGAGTTTAGAGCTTGAAGTCGATGGGGAAACATGTACTGCTTGCCCATTTTCTGATCATTTTCCTCATTTTTCTGTGGGCCACTCATATGAAGATTAGATCAAATGACCATGAACTGTCCTGTACAGTCTGGGGACATGACATTAGCAGGGAATGACACATAGAAAATGGTTTGCTTACACCAAAAGTTGCTCATCTTTCTGCAGGTCCAAAATTGACGTGTACAGCAACATGTGAACTTCTTCATTTCTTCTGGAGTTATTTCAGTCCAGATGAACTTTCTCCCTCTCTCCAGGTTTTTGGCTACATTTTTGTTTGTGTTTTCACAGAGGGGTTTGGAAACTGCAGCATCAAAGTGGGAATAAATGCTGGTGCTGGGTTTCCCATATCGAGAGGGGGTTGGACTCCTGGGGTGGTTGAGGGACTCCATCATCGGGCTCTGCCTCAGTCTGCCATCTTTAATGATGTGGTGAGGGGCTTCTGTCTCTGACAGCATCACCAGATCCTCCAGCATCCCCACAGCTTCTCCCTCTACAGCCCTGAATGTGATCTCTGGTGACATCTACTCATCTCCAGCTCCAGCCTGCCCACAGCCTCTGCTAGGACGCAGGCTACTTGAAGAAGACGCGAGTATTTACGCATATAAAGTACAATACACACCTAGTACAACCGTACAGACTTGGTATACTTGCAGCTGGTGCAAAAGTTTGTAATGTTTGTAGGTATTTTCAGGTAAATTCACCCACCTCTTAAGAGGTTAACACTGAACGTGTCGCCGGCGACACGTTGCACAAGCAAAACTTTGGATTACTGTAATTCGGAAAATCGGAAAAATTCCAACGGTTTCTGAAAGCTGAGACTGCGCCTTATAGCTAATGTTAATTAATTACGTAATTTTACTTACGCCTCTCCCAGAAGAGGAGAAATAGAGCTGGAAACAGCGGATTTAATTACAATGGAAGCAAGATGGTATGTAAATCAACACTTGTATTGCGTGGTGACTTGTTTAGAACGATTTAGAACAAATTATGTTGGTCTCATTCAGATAAAAGGGATAAAAACTTAACTTATTAGACAAGTCTTTCTAAGAATAACACCAGGCGTTCACAAGCTGTGCATTTGGAGATATTATAATATTTATTGATAAAAAGGCCTAGACTATTTAGACTATTGGCCTTTACTATAAATAACTATTATATACCCAATATTCCCTGTCAGTAGTAATGACACAAAGTAAGTGAAGTATATACAAAACAAATATTTTTGTATTTATTTTGTATTTTGTAATTAATAAATACAATTATGAAAAAAGAATAACATTTGTAAAAGTAAAACCATGGTTGTCACATGTCTAAAGGTCAAGCAATTCATACACGATACGAGAGTCACCGGGAGACTGGGCTGCAGCTGGCTCCCTCAGTAAACAAAAGAAGAGGGCTGGCACTTCCTTATCAAGTTGACACTCACTGGCTCTATTGATGGCTGTAGATAACGCTTGGAAGCTCCGATTGGCTCAATCGAGTCAATCGAAAGGTCAGAGTTCGGCATCCCGTTAGCAAACATCAAAATAGCGCTAATAGCTTGATGCATGCCGTGTTTACCGATTATCATCATGAAAATAAACACATCGATCATCTGATTTCAAAGATTGCAACAGCTGTTCATGGGCTTTTTATCAATGTGACGATGTTCAAGATGGATATATTTTTACTGGAAACGATCGTGTGGACCTCTACAATGAACCAGGAAGTGTTTTTTTAATTATTATTAGTGACTATAGGACAATGATGAGACTTCATAGGTGAGTTGGCTCAAAGTTATTGGTTTGATTGTGAGTTAGCTTGCTTGTGTGAGATGGGTGGACGACCCGCAGGCGGTATTTAAAGTGCCATACAAACACTTTAAGTTCCTTTGTGTAGCGAGCATGAAACCACATGTTTATTTACGTTGTGTTCGCTCGGCACAATCAAGACTTTACATTGGAACGGAAGCGTCGCTGTTTTAAGGTAACAAATCGCATCGTAAACTTTATTGCCGCCTGCTGCGGTTGTGTTTTGAAGGCCGGAGAGCAGTTAGAAGTTAGCAGGTGGCCCTGTTAAAACGGTTTCATCTGCATAGAGACGCACCAGAGTCACTGATGTAACCACAGTTCTGTGATGTTCAGCCGCTTTCTGCAGACTCTTCAATCTTCAGGTCAGTTTACATCACACAACTTCAGGTGAGCAGGTGCATTGTGGGAGATATGTGTGCAGTTTTGATCTTCCGCTGCCGTGGATATGACGACTGTTCGCACGACAACACACTCTCACATCCCGGCGGGGGGGCAAGCGACCTTTGACCTCTGAGAGAGACTTAAAGGAACAGGAAGTGCTCTTTAAAGAGACCAAACAGTTACTATGCTGTGTGTGGATGTGTGGGTGTGTGGGTGTGTGTATGTGTGTGAGCAGGCCATAATAATCACAGTCTCTTCTTCGGTCGCAGGATAACATGTGATCCTGTTTCTGTACACAGGCAAGCCTTCACACACACACACACACACACACACACACAAACACACACACATACACACACACACACACACTCTGGGTCTCCCTGAGGACCTGATTGAGAGCAGTGAGCTCTGGTTGCCGTGGCAGCAGCAGCTCCCCTCCTCCATCAACACTCGTTTTCATTTTTTCACTTTTTCTGTCTCCTTTGTCCTCTATCTGTCTGTCTGTCTGTCTGTCTAACTGTCTGTCTGTCTCTCTGTTTGTCTGTCTGTCTCTCTCTCTGTCTTTATGTCTGTCTCTCTGTCTGTCTCTCTGTCTGTCTCTCTGTCTGTCTGTCTCTCTGTCTGTCTGAATGTCTCTCTCTCTCTGTCTGTCTCTCTGCCTGTCTGTATGTCTCTCTGTCTGTCTGTCTGTCTGTCTGTCTGTATGTCTCTCTCCCTGTCTCTCTCTCTGTCTGTCTCACTTTCTCTCTCGCTCTCTCTCAGTGCATGCTGGGAGTTTGTGTGCAAGTCAGACGCTGAGCGATTTCTTATTTTTTTGATTATTTTGTCGATTGGTGTTAATTGAACTTAATTCACTTCATTCATCCGGAGGTGACAGTTGAAGATCTCCCGGACAGGGGCTTCTTCCAGACGTTCCCAGTTCACCCGCACTACCCGTTTGGGCTTACCAGGTCTGTTCAGAGTCTTCCCCCACCCCTTGATCCAACTCACTACCAGATGGTGATCAGTTGACAGCTCCGCCCCTGTCTTCACCCGAGTGTCCAAAACATGCGGCCTCAGATCAGATGATACAATCACAAAATCGATCATTGACCTTTGGCCTAGGGTGTTCTGGTACCACGTGCACTTATGAGCATCCTTATGTTCGAACATGGTGTTTGTTATGGCCATTCCATGACTAGCACAGAAGTCCAACAACAAACGACTGTTCGGGTTTAGATTAGGGAGGCCGTTCCTCCCAATCACGCCTCTCCAGGTGTCTCCATCGTTTCTTACGTGTGCGTTGAAGTCTCCCAGCAAGACTACGGAGTCCCCTACTGGAGCCCCCTCCAGGGCTCCATTCAGGGTCTCCAAGAAGATCGAATACTCCGAACTGCTGTTTGGGGCATAGGCACAAACAACAGTCAGAGTTTTCCCCCCCATAACCCGAAGGCGTAGGGAGGCGACCCTCTCGTCCACCGGGGTGAACTCCAATGTAGGGCCGCTCATCACTGCCACCCGACACCAGCGGTTTTTCCCATGAGTAGTGGGCCCACAGGATGGATGGATGGGAGACACCACGTAGCTTCTTCGGGCTGTGCCTGACCGGGCTCCATGGCAAACCTGGCCACCAGGCGCTCGCTGTCGGGACCTCCCTCTGGGCCTGGCTCCAGACGGGGGCCCCGGACTTCCTCCGGGCAGGGTCTCTCCTTTCCTTTCACTCTTTTTCATGAAGTCATTTTTAACCATTCTTAGTCTCGCCCCTCGCCTGAGATCAATTTGCCTTGGCAGGAGCATCAGGCTCCAGACAACACAGCTCTCAGGTTCATAGGGACACACAAACCTCTCCACCACGGTAAGGTGATGGCTCCAGATATTTTAACCAATATTGTAAAAGATTTTAGCACCCCATCGGCAGCAAAGGTGAATTGGAAGAAAAGTGAAGCCCTCGCTGTCGGGGAGTGGCGTGGCGGTCTCCCAGTTCTTCCCCAGAGCCTCACCTGGAGAAAAGATGGAATAAAATATCTTGGTGTGCTTTTGGGAAAAGAAAATATGGTCCAGAAGAACTGGGAGAACGTCACTGAAAAGATTGTGGAGCAATAGACTAGGTAAAGAAAGCCGACTGGACCCACAGTGGAGGATTTTATACAAACCTCCCCTCAGTGTTTGCAACTCGTTCTTAGACTGATGTTCTCCATTACTGCTGGTCAATACACGGCCTGTTGATCGGCCTCGTATTGATCCGTGTGTGTGTGTGTGTGTGTGTGTGTGTGTCCAGGTATCCGTACAGCTCGTTAACCCACCTGTTTCCTTGTTAGTGATCTGATTGGATTGCTTGCACTTAGCTGACCCACCTTAACGAGCAGATAAAAAAAGTTTTACTGTTTGTATTTATTTGTGCCAAACCAAACACAAACACTAAAATGTTATAATAAAAAGCTAAACGGTTAATTGGAAGTAATAAATATGGACCGAATATATATTATATATATATATATATATATAATATATTGTTCACACTGTGAGGTTTGTGAAAGTAACTTAAATCTTCTTCTTTCAGTTAGTTATTTACATGTAGAGTCACTAAAACACGACTTTAATTTCTGAGTCCTGAGACAAACAGCTGACATAAGATACTGCAGCAGTACAAATACTACCTGTGTATAAGTTAGTATTTTACAATGAACTATAGTGTTTGTGGCTGCAGAACAAGTTGAAGATTATTACTAAACTAACTAACGAACTAACCCTTTTATATAAAGTTATGTGATTACTACTGCAGCGTGTGTTTTAGATCCATTTAAATGTCCACATATTAAAGAGGACAGTGAAACCTGCTGCTTCTAAACTCATCTTACATCTCCATATTTACTCATTTAATGTCAAGGGTCTCATTCCGATTGTGATTTTTTTCCCCACAGAGAACTGAGAACAAGAACACAGTTATTAATAGAAAACTCTGACTTTAGCTTTGCATAAAAAAATCAGAAATGCAATTATTTAACTCTTATAACCTCTAAAGCTACAAAACTCCTGGAATATAGTTTCACGTTTTTGTTATAATAAGTGTTATAAGAGGCTTCATCGTATATTTAATCTCCAGGAATGTTTTCTAACAAATAGAAACTGGACCGCAGGATGGACAGTGAGGAGAACATTTACTTTAGTCTGCTGTTAAAACAAACTTGTGTTTTAGATCTGAGGATATGAAACTTTAGATTTGTAATGAGCACATTACGAGTATAAAATCGTATCATCTGCATAGAAACGTATATGGTGACTAAAAAATGACTCAGAAGATATATAATGCTAACCTGAAGAGCATTTAAATACTTACTCATGTATTTTAATGTTCAGCTCTGTCAGCTCTTCATTAACTCTATTAAAAAAATCGTTAGAAACGGAGCTCAGATTATAATTTCAGTTGAAATCATTTTTAACCTGTATTTGCCATTTTATTATTAACATTATTATTATTATCATTATTATTATTATCATTATTATCATTATAATTATAATTATAATTATTATTATCATTATTATCATTATTATTATTATTATCATTATCATTATTATTATTATTATTATTATCATTATTATTATCATTATTATTATTATTATTATCATTATTATCATTATCATTATTATTATTATCATTATTATTATTATTATTATTATTATCATTATTATTATAATTATCATTATTATTACTAATATTTATTTTCCCCCAAACAAGATTTTATCATTAATTATTTCTTTCAGTGTTCGAGCTGCAACATGACTGTATGTTATGTTTGAAACTAAAATAAACTTGGTCTTATCAGTCCACTGAGTCAGCGGCAAGCGAGTCGCCGTGACGACCGGTGGCTGTAAACACCGGGGTGGGGGGTGAGGTCCCTGGAGGTCGGCCATGTTTGTTGATTAAACTAAAACAAGACAAACAAAGAGACAAAACAAACTAATTACCTGCAAACAAACTGATCGACTAACGAGACTTAACGAGGTGTGTGTGTGTGTGTGTGTGTGTGTGTGTGTGTGTGTGTGTGTGTGTGTGTGTGTGTGTGCAGGAACCACTGATGGAACTTTATCTTAATGTCGCTACATCCTGTTAGCGTGAAGTTTACAAGCCGCACACACACACAGAGTTGAATAATTGATGGTTCAGTGTGGTGAAACTAAAACACTGTCTGCTTTAATAAAACAACGTGTGTGTGTGTGTTGAATAAAATATCAGTTGTCATGTCGACAGATGAATTATGAAACTCCACATTATGGAGCTGCTCTATCAATCACACACATACACTCTGCATGGCTTTGACCCACAAACCTGTTTTTGTAAGAGACAAACCCTTTGAGTGTAAAGGACGAAGATGTAAAATGAGACGAAAGGTTCACATTCAAATTTTTAAGGAAAACTTTAGAGACCGAGGAGACGAGAAGGACGCGAGGAGTAAGAAGAAGAAAAGGAAGCAAGGAAAGCAGAGAAGGAGTCGACAAATATAATGAAGTATTATAAAGTATAATAAGTATAAATATAATACTCAGGGAAGGATGAAAGCTGGAGGAACTAAATAAGTAAAAGGAAATGAAGGAATGGTCACACTCAGCCATTGGGTCACGTTCGTCCGACCGACGTCAGCGAGTGTGTTTGATGTAGTGTGTATTCACAACAAGGGTATTTGATGTAGTGTGTACTCACAACGAGTGTGTTTGATGTAGTGTGTATTCACAGCAAGTGTGTTTGATGTAGTGTGTACTCACAACGAGTGTGTTTGATGTAGTGTGTATTCACAACGAGTGTGTTTGATGTAGTCTGTATTCACAACGAGTGTATTTGATGTAGTGTGTATTCACAACGAGTGTGTTTGATGTAGTGTGTACTCACAATGAGTGTGTTTGATGTTTTGTGTACTCACAATTAGTGTGTTTAATGTAGTGTGTATTCACAGCGAGTGTGTTAGATGTAGTGTGTATTCACAACGAGTGTATTTGATGTAGTGTGTATTCACAACGAATGTTTGATGTAGTGTGTATTCACAACGAGTGTTTGATGTAGTGTGTATTCACAACGAGTGTATTTGATGTAGTGTGTATTCACAACGAGTGTTTGATGTAGTGTGTACTTACGAGTGTAGTTGATGTAGTGTGTACTCACAACGAGTCTGTTTGATGTAGTGTGTATTCACAACGAGTGTGTTTGATGTAGTGTATATTCACAACGAGTGTAGGTGATGTAGTGTGTACTCACAACGAGTGTATTTGATGTAGTGTGTACTCACAACGAGTGTGTTTGATGTAGTGTGTATTCATAGCGAGTGTGGTTGATGTAATGTGTATTCACAACGAGTGTGTTTGATGTAGTGTGTATTCACAGCAAGTGTGATTGATGTAGTGTGTATTCACAACGAGTGTGTTTGATGTAGTGTGTACTCACAATGAGTGTGTTTGATGTAGTGTGTACTCACAATGAGTGTGTTTGATGTTTTGTGTACTCACAATTAGTGTGTTTGATGTAGTGTGTATTCACAGCGAGTGTGTTAAATGTAGTGTGTATTCACAATGAGTGTATTTGATGTAGTGTGTATCCACGTTGTGTGTTAGGGTTAGGGTTAATCACAGCGAGTGTGTTTGATGTAGTGTGTATTCACAACGAGTGTATTTGATGTAGTGTGTATTCACAACGAGTGTATTTGATGTAGTGTGTATTCACAACGAGTGTGTTTGATGTAGTGTGTATTCATAGCAAGTGTGGTTGATGTAGTGTGTATTCACAACGAGTGTGTTTGATGTAGTGTGTACTCACAATGAGTGTGTTTGATGTAGTGTGTACTCAAAATGAGTGTGTTTGATGTTTTGTGTACTCACAATTAGTGTGTTTGATGTAGTGTGTATTCACAGCGAGTGTGTTAGATGTAGTGTGTATTCACAATGAGTGTATTTGATGTAGTGTGTATCCACGTTGTGTGTTAGGGTTAGGGTTAATCACAGCGAGTGTGTTTGATGTAGTGTGTATTCACAACGAGTGTATTTGATGTAGTGTGTATTCACAACGAGTGTATTTGATGTAGTGTGTATTCACAACGAGTGTGTTTGATGTAGTGTGTATTCACAGCAAGTGTGTTTGATGTAGTGTGTCCTCACAATGAGTGTGTTTGATGTAGTGTGTAATCACAATGAGTGTGTTTGATGTAGTGTGTACTCACAATGAGTGTGTTTGATGTAGTGTGTACTCACAACGAGTGCGTTTGATGTAGTTTGTACTCACGAGTGTGTTTGATGTAGTGTGTATTCACAGCAAGTGTGTTTGATGTAGTGTGTACTCACAATGAGTGTGTTTGATGTAGTGTGTACTCACAATGAGTGTGTTTGATGTAGTGTGTATTCATAATGAGTGTGTTTGATGTAGTGTGTATTCAAAGCGATTGTGTTTGATGTAGTGTGTACTCACAATGAGTGTGTTTGATGTAGTGTGTACTCACAATGAGTGTGTATGATGTAGTGTGTATTCAAAGCGAGTTTGTTTGATGTAGTGTGTTTTCACAATGAGTGTATTTGATGTAATGTGTATTCACAACGGGTGTGTTTGATGTAGTGTGTATCCACGTTGTGTGTTAGGGTTAGGGTTAATCACAGCGAGTGTGTTTGATGTAGTGCGTATTCACACCGAGTGTGTTTGATGTAGTGTGTATCCACGTTGTGTGTTAGGGTTAGGGTTAATCACAGCGAGTGTGTTTGATGTAGTGTGTATTCACAGCGAGTGTGTTAGATGTAGTGTGTATTCACAATGAGTGTATTTGATGTAGTGTGTATCCACGTTGTGTGTTAGGGTTAGGGTTAATCACAGCGAGTGTGTTTGATGTAGTGTGTATTCACAACGAGTGTATTTGATGTAGTGTGTATTCACAACGAGTGTATTTGATGTAGTGTGTATTCACAACGAGTGTGTTTGATGTAGTGTGTATTCACAGCAAGTGTGTTTGATGTAGTGTGTCCTCACAATGAGTGTGTTTGATGTAGTGTGTAATCACAATGAGTGTGTTTGATGTAGTGTGTACTCACAATGAGTGTGTTTGATGTAGTGTGTACTCACAACGAGTGCGTTTGATGTAGTTTGTACTCACGAGTGTGTTTGATGTAGTGTGTATTCACAGCAAGTGTGTTTGATGTAGTGTGTACTCACAATGAGTGTGTTTGATGTAGTGTGTACTCACAATGAGTGTGTTTGATGTAGTGTGTATTCATAATGAGTGTGTTTGATGTAGTGTGTATTCAAAGCGATTGTGTTTGATGTAGTGTGTACTCACAATGAGTGTGTTTGATGTAGTGTGTACTCACAATGAGTGTGTATGATGTAGTGTGTATTCAAAGCGAGTTTGTTTGATGTAGTGTGTTTTCACAATGAGTGTATTTGATGTAATGTGTATTCACAACGGGTGTGTTTGATGTAGTGTGTATCCACGTTGTGTGTTAGGGTTAGGGTTAATCACAGCGAGTGTGTTTGATGTAGTGCGTATTCACACCGAGTGTGTTTGATGTAGTGTGTATCCACGTTGTGTGTTAGGGTTAGGGTTAATCACAGCGAGTGTGTTTGATGTAATGTGTATTCACAACGAGTGTGTTTGATGTAGTGTATATCCACGTTGTGTGTTAGGGTTAGGGTTAATCACAGCGAGTGTGTTTGATGTAATGTGTATTCACACCGAGTGTGTTTGATGTAATGTGTATTCACACCGAGTGTGTTTGATGTAATGTGTATTCACAACGAGTGTGTTTGATGTAGTTTGTACTCACGAGTGTGTTTGATGTAGTGTGTATTCAAAGCGAGTTTGTTTGATGTAGTGTGTGTTCACAACGAGTGTATTTGATGTAGTGTGTATTCACAATGAGTGTGTTTGATGTAGTGTGTACTCACAATGACTGTGTTTGATGTAGTGTGTACTCACAATGAGTGTGTATGATATAGTGTGTATTCAAAGCGAGTTTGTTTGATGTAGTGTGTATTCACAATGAGTGTATTTGATGTAGTGTGTATTCACATCGAGTGTATTTGATGTAGTGTGTATTCACAACGAGTGTAGTTGATGTAGTGTGTATTCATAACGAGTGAATTTGATGTAGTGTGTATTCACAACGAGTGTTTGATGTAGTGTGTACTCACAATGAGTGTGTTTGATGTAGTGTGTATTCAAAGCGAGTTTGTTTGATGTAGTGTGTATTCACAACGAGTGTATTTGATGTAGTGTGTGTTCACAACTAGTGTATTTGATGTAGTGTGTATTCACAACGAGTGTTTGACGTAGTGTGTATCCACGTTGTGTGTTAGGGGTAGGGTTAATCACAGCAAGTGTGTTTGATGTAGTGCGTATTCACACCGAGTGTGTTTGATGTAATGTGTATTCACACCGAGTGTGTTTGATGTAATGTGTATTCACAACGAATGTGTTTGATGTAGTGTGTACTCACAACGAGTGTGTTTGATGTAGTTTGTACTCACGAGTGTATTTGATGTAGTGTGTATTCATAGCGAGTGTGTTTGATATAGTGTGTATTCACAGCAAGTGTGTTTGATGTAGTGTGTACTCACAATGAATGTGTTTGATGTAGTGTGTATCCACGTTGTGTGTTAGGGTTAGGAATAATCACAGCGAGTGTGTTTGATGTAGTGCGTATTCACACCGAGTGTGGTTGATGTAGTGTGTATTCACAACGAGTGTATTTGATGTAGTGTGTACTCACAACGAATGTGTTTGATGTAGTGTGTACTCACGACGAGTGTGTTTGATGTAGTGTGTACTAACAACGAGTGTGTTTGATATAGTTTGTACTCACGAGTGTATTTGATGTAGTGTGTACTCACAATGAGTGTGTTTGATGTAGTGTGTATTCAAAGCGAGTGTGTTTGATGCAGTGTGTACTCACAATGATTGTGTTTGATGTAGTGTGTACTCACAATAAGTGTGTTTGATGTAGTGTGTATTCAAAGCGATTGTGTTTGATGTAGTGTGTACTCACAATGAGTGTGTTTGATGTAGTGTGTACTCACAATGAGTGTGTTTGATGTAGTTTGTACTCACGAGTGTATTTGATGTAGTGTGTATTCATAGCGAGTGTGTTTGATATAGTGTGTATTCACAGCAAGTGTGTTTGATGTAGTGTGTACTCACAATGAATGTGTTTGATGTAGTGTGTACTCACAATGAGTGTGTTTGATGTAGTTTGTATCCAAAGCGAATTTGTTTGATGTAGTGTGTATTCACAGCGAGTGTGTTTGATGTAGTGCGTATTCACACCGAGTGTGTTTGATGTAGTGTGTATCCACGTTGTGTGTTAGGGTTAGGGTTAATCACAGCGAGTGTGTTTGATGTAGTGCGTATTCACACCGAGTGTGTTTGATGTAATGTGTATTCACACCGAGTGTGTTTGATGTAATGTGTATTCACAACGAATGTGTTTGATGTAGTGTGTACTCACAACGAGTGTGTTTGATGTAGTTTGTACTCACGAGTGTGTTTGATGTAGTGTGTATTCATAGCGAGTGTGTTTGATGTAGTCTGTACTCACAATGAGTGTGTTTGATGTAGTGTGTATTCAAAGCGAGTGTGTTTGATGTAGTGTGTACTCACAATGATTGTGTTTGATGTAGTGTGTACTCACAATGAGTGTGTTTGATGTAGTGTGTATTCACAATGAGTGTGTTTGATGTAGTGTGTACTCACAATGACTGTGTTTGATGTAGTGTGTTTTCACAATGAGTGTATTTGATGTAGTGTGTATTCACGTCGAGTGTATTTGATGTAGTGTGTATTCACAACGAGTGTTTGATGTAGTGTGTACTCACAATGAGTGTGTTTGATGTAGTGTGTATTCAAAGCGAGTTTGTTTGATGTAGTGTGTATTCACAACGAGTGTATTTGATGTAGTGTGTATTCACAACTAGTGTATTTGATGTAGTGTGTATTCACAACGAGTGTTTGACGTAGTGTGTATCCACGTTGTGTGTTAGGGTTAGGAATAATCACAGCGAGTGTGTTTGATGTAGTGCGTATTCACACCGAGTGTGGTTGATGTAGTTTATATTCACAACGAGTGTATTTGATGTAGTGTGTACTCACAACGAATGTGTTTGATGTAGTGTGTACTCACGACGAGTGTGTTTGATGTAGTGTGTACTCACAACGAGTGTGTTTGATATAGTTTGTACTCACGAGTGTATTTGATGTAGTGTGTACTCACAATGAGTGTGTTTGATGTAGTGTGTATTCAAAGCGAGTGTGTTTGATGTAGTGTGTACTCACAATGATTGTGTTTGATGTAGTGTGTACTCACAATAAGTGTGTTTGATGTAGTGTGTATTCAAAGCGATTGTGTTTTATGTAGTGTGTACTCACAATGAGTGTGTTTGATGTAGTGTGTACTCACAATGAGTGTGTTTGATGTAGTTTGTATCCAAAGCGAATTTGTTTGATGTAGTGTGTATTCACAATGACTGTGTTTGATGTAGTGTGTTTTCACAATGAGTGTATTTGATGTAGTGTGTATTCACATCGAGTGTATTTGATGTAGTGTGTATTCACAACTAGTGTATTTGATGTAGTGTGTATTCACAACGAGTGTTTGACGTAGTGTGTATCCATGTTGTGTGTTAGGGTTAGGAATAATCACAGCGAGTGTGTTTGATGTAGTGTGTACTCACAATGAGTGTGTTTGATGTAGTGTGTATTCACAATGAGTGTGTTTGATGTAGTGTGTACTCACAATGACTGTGTTTGATGTAGTGTGTTTTCACAATGAGTGTATTTGATGTAGTGTGTATTCACATCGAGTGTATTTGATGTAGTGTGTATTCACAACAAGTGTAGTTGATGTAGTGTGTATTCACAACGAGTGTATTTGATGTAGTGTGTATTCACAACGAGTGTTTGATGTAGTGTGTATTCACAACGAGTGTTTGACGTAGTGTGTATCCACGTTGTGTGTTAGGGTTAGGAATAATCACAGCGAGTGTGTTTGAGGTAGTGCGTATTCACACCGAGTGTGGTTGATGTAGTTTATATTCACAACGAGTGTATTTGATGTAGTGTGTACTCACAAC
>NW_021166961.1:0-20000 GCF_900634415.1 Cottoperca gobio | reverse complement strand
TTATATATGAAAAAAGATCGAAAATAGACCATTCATTGACAGTGCGCCTTATAATCCAGTGCGCTCTATAGTGCGGAAAATACGGTATATATATATCTGTATATATATATATACATCAATCGATATATATCAATATATATATATAAATATATATAAATTGTGTGTATATATATATATTGTGTATATATGTGTATATATATATATTGTGTATATATATTATATATATATATCGTGTATATATATATATATATATAGTATATATATATATATATATATATATATATATATATATTTATATATATTGTATATATATATATAAATATATATACACTATATATAAATATATATGCCTCTCTGGGAACCATCACCTTATAGTGGTGGAGTGTTGTCTGGAGTCTTGTGCTCCTGGTAGGTTCTCCCAAAGCAAATTGGTCTCAGGCGAGGGGCCAGACTAAGAATGGTTCAAAAACGACTTCATGAAAAAAAGGGAAAGGAAAGGAGAGATCCAGCCCGGAGGAAGTCCGGGGCCCCCGTCTGGAGCCAGGCACAGAGGGAGGGCCCGACAGCGAGCGCCTGGTGGCCGGGTTTGCCATGGAGCCCGGTCGGGCACAGCCCGAAGAAGCTACGTGATGCCTCCCATCCATCCATCCTGTGGGCCCACCACTCATGGGAAAAACCGCTGGGGTCGGGTGCGCTGTCACACGGGTGGCAGTGATGGTCAGGGACCTCAACGGACCAGACCCGGGCAGCAGAGGCTGGCTCTGGGACGTGGAACGTCACCTCTCTGTGGGGGAAGGAGCCGGAACTAGAGATGGATCGCTACCAGTTGGATCTGGTGGGGCTTACCTCCACGCACAGTCTTGGCTCTGGAACCGTACTCCTGGATAGGGGTTGGACTCTATTCTTCTCTGGAGTTGCCAAAGGTGTGAGGCGTCGGGCCGGGGTGGGGATACTCACTAGCCCCCGGCTGAGCACCGCTACGTTGGAGTTTACCCCGATGGACGAGAGAGTCGCCTCCCTACGCCTTCGGGTTATGGGGGAAAAAACTCTGACTGTTGTTTGTGCCTTTGCCCCAAACCGCAGTTCGGAGTATTCGGCCTTCTTGGAGACCCTGAATGGAGCCCTGCAGGGGGCTCCAGTAGGGTTACCGCCCCTTGAGGCACCTAAGACCTTGAGACCACAGCTCATCACCGCAGCTTCAGCAATAGAGGTTTTGAACATCACCCACTCAGGTTCAATGCCCCCAACCTCCATAGGGATGTCTTAAAAGCTCCGCCGGAGGTGTGAGTTAAAGATCCCCAGGACAGGGGCTTCCTCCAGACGTTCCCAGTTCACCTGCACTACCCGTTTGGGTTTACCAGGTCTGTCCAGAGTCTTCCCGATCTAGACCGTTGGGGTTTAGATCAGGGAGGCCCTTCCTCCCAATCACGCCTCTCCAGGTGTCTCCATCATTTCCCACGTGTGCGTTGAAGTCTCCCAGCAAGACTGCGGAGTTCCTTACTGGAGCTGCTGCCCCCGCGACCCGATCCCGGATAAGACGATGGATGGATGGATGGATATATAAATATGTACACTATATATATATATATATATATAGTGTGTGTGTGTGTATATAGTATATATATATATATATATATATATAGTGTGTGTGTGTGTATATAGTATATATATATATATATATAGTGTGTGTGTATATATATATATATATATATATATATATATATATAGTGTATATATTTATATATAGTGTATATATATAGTGTTTATATATATTTGTATATATATATATATATAGTGTTTATATATATATATATATATATATATAGTGTATATTTATATATATAGTGTATATATATATTTATTTATATATATATATATATAATATATACTTCAGGTTTTTATCATCCCTCAAAGATAAAGTTCTATATTGTTAATTTAATAATAATTAAATATCTCCAAAACATCAGGAACAGGAAGTGAATATCAAGTATCCCCTCTGAGATGTCGTGGAGAAGAAGTTAAAGTAACAGAAAATATAAATACTCAAGTAAAGTGCAAGTACCTCAAAATGGGGGGGGGGGGGGGGGGGGGGGGATATTATCTAATGGATTTTCAATGAATGTAAAGCAATTAAAACTCAACAACGTGTTTGTGTGTATGTGTGTGTGTGTGTGTGTGTGTGTGTGTGTGTGTGTGTGTGTGTGTGTGTGTTTTTGGCTGCTAATCCTGGTTAAATTAATGAGAAGAAAGTTAATTTGTGGTTTTGACCCTTTTCTGCTCAGAAAAAGGATTACACACAACAATACAACACACACACACTTCATACACACGTGTCCTAAGTGTGTGTGTGTGATGATAAATGAAGAGTAGAAATGAGAGACAGGTTTTGCTCAGTTTGTCTTCAAATCTCTAATGAGTGAACACACACACACACACACACACACATATATATACACACACACACATATATACACACACACACACACACACATATATACACACACACATATACACACAGTCAAGGGGATGAGGTTGTTATAAAGGTCTTGTTATTAAATTAATCTCATTATTTTTGACCCTCTGAGTTTCTGTAGCCCCCCAACATGCGCACACACACACACACACACACACACACACACACACACACACACAGAATCTCTTCACTGCTTCTGTGCTTTTACTTAACGTACCAAAAGAATAATATATATTATTATAATTCATGTTTTCATCACTTTAATGTTGCAGCTGGTGAAGATCATTTTAATTACATTGTATTTAAACTGCAACTAAAGATTATTTGTTTTATTTATGAATCTGCAGATCATTTTCTACATTCATGTTTTGATGTATAAATTGTATAAATCCGTCCCAGCTTCTCAAAGTCCAAGGGGACGTCTTTAAAATCCAAGTACAGTATGAGTGTGTGTACCTGCATACCTGTCATGTGTGGTGCTATCTGTTTGTATTCTGTGTTATTTGTTGTATGTATTGTATGTGTACTGTGTACATGTAAATTAATTTCCCCCTGGGGACAATGAATCTAATCTAATGTAATCTACTGCTGGGTACTTTAATCTATAATATAACATCTTCATGTGAGTGTTTTTAGTTATGTTACTCAGCAGACAGATGAAAGTTAAATTATTTCTAATTGGAGGTAAATGTGTCATCTACATATTAAATGAGCATTATATCTCTATATTATTACAGTGTAGAATAATACACTTCCCTTTCTCCCTTCCCTTTTCACTTTTCTCCTGTTTCATTTCTTTACTACTTGTTTCTCTTTTTTCTCATATTCAAAGCATTTATTATTTCTTTATCTTTCTTTTGTCTTTTTAATTTCTTGTTTTATTTTCCACGTCGCACGTTCGTTTATTTATTTTCTTCTCATCTTTTGTTTCGTTGCTTCGTTTGTCTCCTCGTCTTCTCACATTCAGAGCATGATTTATTCATCAAACACTCCAGATATGCTGTTATTTTATTATTATACGTCCATATAAAACATTTCAAATCAACGGTAAATACATTCATGAAAACGTTACTGATTTGTAATGTTGCTGTGTAATGAGTATTATAATGATATGATGAATGAAGTATAATATATATACTATATATAAATGTAGATATAATGAAGCAGAAGTTGTTAAGGAATATAAAGTTGGAGCTCCGCAGTGTGAAGCTGCTTCCTGGATCTGTTCCTCCATCAGTATGTTTGTTCAGCAGATAAATGTTTTAATCTAATAACGCAGTCCTGCATCTATCTGATGATTGTTCCTGCAGCTCAGTTATTATTTTTCTTCTTCTAAAACTTTGCAGCCGCTGATAAATAGCAGGTGATGGATGTCGGCCGCTCCGCCCTGAGAGTCCTCTCGACCGCGACACGAGAAAAGAAAGACTATTATTTCTTATCATCTTCTTAACATTATAAGCAGAGGAGTGTTATCGAGGAGGCGCCCTGATAGACTGTCACCTCCTCTCCTCCGATAGCATCGCACAGAGATGAGAGGGGGAGGCCGGGAGGGGGGGGGGGGGGGGTGAATGACAGAGATATTACCGCCGTGCAAGATTTGAGCGGTGATTTCCTCCATGACAAATGACCCAGCGAGGAGAGCAGGAGGAGGAGGTGTGGACAGCAGCCTGTCTGACAGCTCAAATTATAGAAGGAAATATCATTGAATCTGCAGCTGACACACACACACACACACACACACACACGTTTACTACAAACTGCTGCAGCAGCTCGAGACAGGAAACACTTTAGTTTCACATTAAAAGTTTGTTATCAACCATAAAACAGGAAGTCTGTCGGGCTCTTTGTCAAAACACAGAAATAAACTTTAACCCTAGGGCGAAACTCTATCATGTCAGTTAATACATAAATCATCGTTCAGTGAGTGTAGCAGCAATAATCAGTGTGTATAAAGATAAATATATAAGAAATACAGTTTGTTATCTCAATAATATTCAATAATCATTAAACACATTACAGCAGAATGTAATGTATATAAATAATAATAATCAAATCTTTCTCTGAGCTTCACATCTGGATCAGAATTTAACTTTTTTATATTTTCAGTAGTTTGAGACTTTTTCTCATGTTTGGGACAAAAACATGCTCAAACTGTTTCCTGCTCAAACTATATTATGGTATGTTATAATATATTATATATCAGTCACACTACAGATACTGACGTATCTGCTGTCGTACCACCAGACTACAGGCACTCCTCCACACTCCTTTTTGTTTCCCATGTAGCAGAAAGAGACAGTGACTGCGTCTCGGGGCTCAGACGTGTTGTTCGCTGACAGGAAGTGATCTGTGCATCCTGGAGGACGAGGCAGCAGAGCGGAACAAACAGGAAGTGACATGCAGCTTTAAAACACATCAGGAGACATTTGAGTTAGCATGTTGTGCTAAAAGACTATTGTTGTTTTCTCACACACACACACACACACACACACACACACACACACACACACACACACACACACACATACACACATTGAGTGCTCCATTATCTGCTTGTTGTTCAGCTGATGAATAATCGATGATTCTCTTTAGAGTCTTTCACCTGATTCTGATGTTGGAGCTTCAACATGAAAAAAACAGCCTCTGACTGACAGCTCTGACAGGAAACACTGATTTACAGGGATTTTCAGATTAAAGGACTGTTTCAGAACAGAATTTATTGATATATTAAATGTGAATAAATGTTTTTCGAGCAGCGACTGTGGAATATTTACGCATTGTGAGACGAAGAGGACAAGACATCCAAACTGACTTTCAATCATTTTGTGTCTTTTTACATTTCTATAGTTGTTCAGGTTCCTTCCAGTCGCTTCACACGTCCTTCTGGTTAATTTGTCTATTGTCACTTTGGGTCTCTGATTGTTTTGCATCTATTTTTAGTAGTTTTACATTCTTTTTGTCTCTTTATGGACATTTCACGTCTAAGTTCTGTTGTTTTGCACATCTTCGTGGTCAGTTTAGGTTGTTTGTAATCGTTATGTGAATGTTTTTTGTCTGTTTTTTTAATCTATTTTCAGTCCCTTAGCGTCACTTTGTGATCGTTAAGTATTAATTTCGGGCTAGCGGCTTTGAGGTCTCGAAAAGCGCTCTATAAATTCAATTTATTATTATTATTATTTCAGCAACTTTGTAGACCCGCTCAGTAATGCGTTAAAATTCACATTTACAACAGCAAGTCACTATTTAAACTAAACAATATCGTGGAACAGTAAAGTGAAAAGTCTTCCTCTCTGCTGTCGACTTGACACACAGCTTTTCTTTTAGCTCGTTTACAGTTAGCTATTAGTGGCGCTAATGCGCTGCACTTGTGTTAACCGCAGCGGTGGGCGCTACATGTTTGTATTTCTAACGTACCTATCGAACATGCGTGGAGGCCAAAAACTGCGTTTAAGTCCATCATCCAGGTCATTGTGTCTCATTCAGTCTCAAACTTAACAAATTAGTGTGTGTAAATGATGCCTCCTCATGAGTAATTCAGTATGTTAGTGAGTACTGTGACTTATTCTCAGAAATCTGTGTGAGATGTGATGCTCTCTGACCACCTCCTACATAAGTAATCAGCCGTTGCTTAATATTTAAAACGCTGGTTAATATTAGATGATGACAGCAAGCCGTCCAATCCGATCACTTCAAACAGACGAGTCACCGCGTTGTTAACGTGGGCGACTGAGTGTCGGCTGACACTAAACCGTTCATGAAATATAAAATACCACAAAAGGGAACTTTAAGTCATAACCTCTGCTAAAAAATGTAAGACATTCATTTCACCTTTCTTTCATGCATATTGCTATATTACTATGCTTGTCGGGCCAAACTCTTACTTTAACTTTAAAACTTAACAAACTTTATACTTTAACACTTTATACTTTAACTCTTTATACTTTAACTCTTTATACTTTAACTCTTTATACTTTAACTCTTTACACTTTAACTATTTATACTTTAACACTTTATACTTTAACTCTTTACACTTTAACTATTTATACTTTAACTCTTTATACTTTATCTCTTTATACTTTGACTCTTTATACTTTATCTCTTTATGTTTTATACTTTATACTTTGACTCTTTATACTTTGACTTTTTACACTTTAACTATTTATACTTTAACTATTTATACTTTGACTCTTTATACTTTATCTCTTTATGTTTTATACTTTATACTTTGAGTCTTTATACTTTAACTCTTTATCCTTTAACTATTTATACTTTGACTCTTTATACTTTGACTCTTTATACTGTAACTCTTTATACTTTATACTTTAACTCTTTATACTTTGACTCTTTATACTTTATCTCTTTATGTTTTATACTTTATACTTTGAGTCTTTATACTTTAACACTTTATACTTTAACTCTTTATACTTTAACTCTTTATACTTTAACACTTTATACTTTAACTCTTTATACTTTAACTCTTAATACTTTAACTCTTTATACTTCAACACTTTATACTTTAACTCTTTGTACTTTAACTCTTTATACTTTAACACTTTATACTTTATCTCTTTATGTTTTATACTTTGAGTCTTTATACTTTAACTCTTTATCCTTTCACTCTTTATACTTTATCTCTTTATGTTTTATACTTTATACTTTAACTCTTTATACTTTGACTCTTTATGTTTTATACTTTAACTCTTTATACTTTATCTCTTTATGTTTTATACTTTATACTTTAACTCTTTGTACTTTGACTCTTTATACTGTAACTCTTTATACTTTGAGTCTTTATACTTTAACTCTTTATGTTTTGTACTTTATACTTTAACTCTTTATACTTTGACTCTTTATGTTTTATAATTTAACTCTTTATACTTTATCTCTTTATGTTTTATACTTTATACTTTAACTCTTTATACTTTGACTCTTTATGTTTTATACTTTATACTTTAACTCTTTATACTTTGACTCTTTATGTTTTATACTTTAACTCTTTATACTTTATCTCTTTATGTTTTATACTTTATACTTTAACTCATTAAACTTTGACTCTTTATACTTTAACTCTTTATGTTTTGTACTTTATACTTTATACTTTAACACTTTATACTTTAAGTCTTTATGTTTTTTACTTTATCTCTTTATGTTTTATACTTTATACTTCATACTTTAACACTTTATACTTTAAGTCTTTATGTTTTTTACTTTATACTTAAACACTTCATACTTTGACTCTTTATACTTTGACTCTTTATAATTTAACTCTTTATACTTTAACTCTTTATACTTTAACTCTTTATACTTTAACACTTTATACTTTAACTCTTTATACTTTAATTCTTTATACTTTAACACTTTATACTTTAACTCTTTATACTTTAACTCTTTATACTTCAACACTTTATACTTTAACTCTTTGTACTTTAACTCTTTATACTTTAACACTTTATACTTTAACTCTTTATACTTTATCTCTTTATACTTTAACTCTTTATGTTTTGTACATTATACTTTAACTCTTTATACTTTAACACTTTATACTTTAACTCCTTATACTTTAACTCTTTATACTTTATCGCTTTGTTTTATACTTTATACTTTGACTCTTTATACTTTGACTCTTTATACTTTAACTCTTTATACTTTGACTCTTTATACTTTGACTCTTTATACTTTAACTCTTTATACTTTGACTCTTTATACTTTATCTCTTTGTTTTATACTTTATACTTTAACTCTTTATACTTTGACTCTTTATGTTTTATACTTTATACTTTAACTCTTTATACTTTAACTATTTATACTTTGACTCTTTATACTTTACCTCTTTATGTTTTATACTTTATACTTTGAGTCTTTATACTTTAACTCTTTATACTTTAACTCTTTATACTTTGACTCTTTAAACTTTAACTCTTTATACTTTATCTCTTTATACTTTAACTCTTTATGTTTTATACTTTATACTTTAACTCTTTGTACTTTAACTCTTTATACTTTATCTCTTTGTTTTATACTTTATACTTTGAGTCTTTATACTTTAATTCTTTATCCTTTAACTCTTTATACTTTATCTCTTTATGTTTTATACTTTATGCTTTGACTCTTTATACTTTGACTCTTTATATTTTAACTCTTTATACTTTAACTCTTTATACTTTATCTCTTTATGTTTTATACTTTATGCTTTAACTCTTTATAGTTTGACTCTTTATGTTTTATACTTTAGACTTTAACTTTTTATACTTTATCTCTTTATGTTTTATACTTTAGACTTTAACTTTTTATACTTTATCTCTTTATGTTTTATACTTTATACTTTGACTCTTTATACTTTAACTCTTTATTCTTTAACTCTTTATACTTTGACTCTTTATACTTTGACTCTTTATTCTTTAACTCTTTATACTTTAACACTTTATACTTTAACTCTTTATTCTTTACTCTTTATTCTTTAACTCTTTATACTTTGACTCTTTAAACTTTAACTCTTTATTCTTTAACTCTTTATACTTTAACTCTTTATACTTTAACTCTTTATACTTTGACTCTTTATACTTTAACTCTTTATACTTTAACTCTTTATACTTTGACTCTTTATACTTTGACTCTTTATACTTTAACTCTTTATACTTTAACTCTTTATACTTTGCCTCTTTATACTTTAACTCTTTATACTTTGACTCTTTATACTTTAACTCTTTATACTTTGACTCTTTATACTTTATCTCTTTATGTTTTATACTTTATACTTTATACTTTAATACTTTATACTTTGACTCTTTATGTTTTATACTTTATACTTTAACTCTTTATACTTTGACTCTTTATGTTTTATACTTTATACTTTAACTCTTTATACTTTGACTCTTTATGTTTTATACTTTATACTTTAACTCTTTATACTTTAACTCTTTATGTTTTATACTTTATACTTTAACTCTTTGTACTTTGACTCTTTATAATGTAACTCTTTATACTTTAACTCTTTATACTTTAACTCTTTATACTTTAACTCTTTATACTTTGCCTCTTTATACTTTAACTCTTTATACTTTGACTCTTTATACTTTAACTCTTTATACTTTGACTCTTTATACTGTAACTCTTTATTCTTTAACTCTTTATACTTTGACTCTTTATACTTTAACTCTTTATACTTTATCTCTTTATGTTTTATACTTTATACTTTAACTCTTTGTACTTTGACTCTTTATACTTTAACTCTTTATACTTTGACTCTTTATACTTTAACTCTTTATTCTTTAACTCTTTATACTTTGACTCTTTATACTTTGACTCTTTATACTTGAACTATTTATGTTTTATACTTTATACTTTGAGTCTTTATACTTTAACTCTTTATACTTTAACTCTTTATACTTTAACTCTTTATACTTTGACTCTTTATACTTTAACTTTTTATACTTTGACTCTATACTTTAACTCTTTATACTTTGACTCTTTATACTTTATCTCTTTATGTTTTATACTTTATACTTTAACTCTTTATACTTTGACTCTTTATGTTTTATACTTTAAACTTTAACTCTTTATACTTTGACTCTTTATGTTTTATACTTTAAACTTTAACTCTTTATACTTTGACTCTTTATACTGTAACTCTTTATACTTTGACTCTTTATACTTTAACTCTTTATGTTTTATACTTTATACTTTAACTCTTTGTACTTTGACTCTTTATGTTTTATACTTTATACTTTAACTCTTTATACTTTGACTCTTTATACTTTAACTCTTTATACTTTGACTCTTTATACTTTGACTCTTTATACTTGAACTCTTTATGTTTTATACTTTATACTTTGAGTCTTCATACTTTAACTCTTTATACTTTATACTTTAACTCTTTGTACTTTGACTCTTTATATTGTAACTCTTTATACTTTATACTTTAACTCTTTATACTTTGACTCTTTATACTTTAACTCTTTATGTTTTATACTTTATACTTTGAGTCTTTATACTTTAACTCTTTATACTTTAACTCTTTATACTTTAACTCTTTATACTTTAACTCTTTATACTTTGACTCTTTATACTTTAACTCTTTATACTTTAACTCTTTATACTTTAACTCTTTATACTTTGACTCTTTATACTTTAACTCTTTATACTTTGACTCTTTATACTTTGACTCTTTATACTTTGACTCTTTATACTTTAACTCTTTATACTTTGACTCTTTATACTTTGACTCTTTATACTTTGACTCTTTATACTTTAACTCTTTATACTTTGACTCTTTATACTTTGACTCTTTATGTTTTAAACTTTATACTTTAACACTTTATACTTTAAGTCTTTATGTTTTTTACTTTATACTTAAACACTTCATACTTTAACTCTTTATACTTTGACTCTTTATACTTTGACTCTTAATACTTTAACTCTTTACACTTTAACTCTTTATACTTTGTACTCTTTATACTTTGTATTCTCTCTCTGTTTGAGGTCTTTGAATGTAAACCTTCAGATGAAGCCCATTAACTCAGATTTATATTTTATAAATTATTCAGGAGAGAAAATCGAGGAAAAGTTCACAGAGAGTTTGAAAGTAAACTTTTCGTCTGCAGAGACAAACTGAGTGTCAAGCTGATTGGATGGAAATCACTTCTCCCTGCGATATTAAAGGTAAAAACAACCTGCACAGAATTACCCATCAGCCACTCTGCCTGCTCTCAGTCTGTATACATACACATGATTTGTTTAATTTACATGCACCACATCGGCTTATTACAACCCATAATTACTGTTGGCGCCCGCCGCCGCCTTCATATCTGCCAATAAAGCGCAGCCCAAGCGCCGGGCGCCGCTCGCAGCAGGGGATCATGGGAATGAAATTAAGTGTTGATTTGGAGTGAGTGCGCGGCGGCCGGAGAATCGCTCGGGTTAAATGAAAAGATGACTGCAGCCTGTTCGGCGAGGCTGTTCATTTGTTAACGGACGCCGCAGGTTCGATTCCCCCAGAGGCCGCCGGCACTGCCGCTGCAGAGACCGGCCCCCATCACATCAGCGCCGCAGCAACGGAGAATCAAATATGAAGGCAGATGATGTTCCCCACGGAAACACAGCGTAAATAAAGTCTTATGGAAATGTGCGTCTGTAATGTCGTTTTGTCACAATCAATTTCCCATTACCCGTCACCGCAGAAACGCAGCCCATAATATACCACACACACACACACACACACACACACACACACATACACACACACACAGACAAAAATTCAGTTTGTACATCGGAGACGGAAAAATGAAAAGAAACCAGGAGGGAGCGAGAATGAAGGTTAGAGTTTAAAACAAGGTTAGTATGTAGAGAGGGGGCGGGCAGTGCACACAGAGCACACAGAGCACAACGTTTAAACCAAACCAGGAACAATTCAAATAGAAATAGGAATCCACAGAATCACAAACTGAAAGTGTTTCTGTTCTCAAATTTAATTAAATAGTTAATGATTCAGCTGATTGTAAAGAAAAGACTGCACGCTCTTACTTTGAAATGTGTAAATGACGTCACCAGTAGTCTTTATGTGAATGTCAGGAAGATATCCACAAACGCTTTTTATTTTTAAATCTATTTTGTGTATTCAGCAATTTTTGTATTTATTTGTGGAATCAGTTTCTGCACCTGTTTCTCACACACGTGTGTTTAATATATTTATGTTTGTGTGAGTCTGCATCATGTCATGTACAGGGAGTTAACCTTATTGGCTTCATCCTGCTCGATAATAACAGTAGGGGGCAGGGGGAAAACTATAATTCTGATTTTGGAGTTTTGTACAATGTTTAAAATGTACAAATTTAAATGTCTGTATGTTGAATACTGGTGCAGTCCTTCATAATACTGTGTTATAGTCTTGTCAATAAAGCTTTATGAATTTAAGACACAGGTCAGCATCCTCTCACTGACCTCAGGAGAGGCACACAGACACACACAGAGACACAAACACACTTACACTGCTGATATTTGTCTTTCATCATCATGTAAAGGTCGCCTGCTGTCTGCCAACACAACACTGCTTTATTAGTGTGTGTGTGTGTGTGTGTGTTTAACACTCTGCATTCAAGCAACAGCACCATGTCAGAGGTGGAAACCAAAGTCACTCGAATACAACTGGTTACTGAAGGAGACCTGAAGACGACCTGAAGGAGACCTGAAGGAAACCTGAAGGAAACCTGAAGGAGACCTGAAGACGACCTGAAGGAGACCTGAAGGAGACCTGAAGACGACCTGAAGGAGACCTGAAGGAGACCTGAAGACGACCTGAAGGAGACCTGAAGGAGACCTGAAGACGACCTGAAGGAGACCTGAAGGAGTCCGGAAGACGACCTGAAGGAGACCTGAAGACGACCTGAAGGAGACCAGAAGGAAACCTGAAGGAGACCTGAAGACGACCTGAAGGAGACCTGAAGACGACCTGAAGGAGACCTGAAGACGACCTGAAGGAGACCTGAAGGAAACCTGAAGGAGATCCGAAGGAAACGTGAAGAAGACCAGAAGGAGACCTGAAGACGACCTGAAGGAGATCTGAAGGAGATCCGAAGGAAACGTGAAGGAGACCAGAAGGAGACCTGAAGGAGACCTGAAGGAGTCCGGAAGACGACCTGAAGGAGACCTGAAGACGACCTGAAGGAGACCAGAAGGAGACCAGAAGGAGACCTGAAGGAGTCCGGAAGACGACCTGAAGGAGACCTGAAGGAGTCCGGAAGACGACCTGATGGAGACCTGAAGACGACCTGAAGGAGACCAGAAGGAAACCTGAAGGAGACCAGAAAGAGACCTGAAGACGACCTGATGGAGACCTGAAGACGACCAGAAGGAGACCAGAAGGAAACCTGAAGGATACCAGAAGGAGACCTGAAGACGACCTGAAGTAGACCTGAAGACGACCTGAAGGAGACCAGAAGGAAACCTGAAGGAGACCTGAAGACGACCTGAAGGAGACCTGAAGACGACCTGAAGGAGACCAGAAGGAAACCTGAAGGAGACCTGAAGACGACCTGAAGACGACCTGAAGGAAACCTGAAGGAGACCTGAAGGAGACCTGAAGACGACCTGAAGGAGACCTGAAGGAGTCCGGAAGACGACCTGAAGGAGACCTGAAGACGACCTGAAGGAGACCAGAAGGAAACCTGAAGGAGACCTGAAGACGACCTGAAGGAGACCTGAAGACGACCTGAAGGAGACCTGAAGACGACCAGAAGGAGACCAGAAGGAAACCTGAAGGATACCAGAAGGAGACCTGAAGACGACCTGAAGTAGACCTGAAGACGACCTGAAGGAGACCAGAAGGAAACCTGAAGGAGACCTGAAGACGACCTGAAGGAGACCTGAAGACGACCTGAAGGAGACCAGAAGGAAACCTGAAGGAGACCTGAAGACGACCTGAAGACGACCTGAAGGAAACCTGAAGGAGACCTGAAGACGACCTGAAGGAGACCAGAAGGAAACCTGAAGGAGACCTGAAGGAGACCTGAAGATGACCTGAAGACGACCTGAAGGAGACCAGAAGGAAACCTGAAGATGACCAGAAGGAGACCTGAAGATGACCTGGAGGAGACCAGAAGGAAACCTGAAGATGACCAGAAGGAGACCAGAAGATGACCTGAAGGAGACCAGAAGACTACCTGAAGAGGTGTATGACTTGTTGTTTCTGGCACCAGGTTCCTCTTCGCATCGTGTTTTTAACTTTGGTGACCTATGACAAGCCTAATATATGACTACAAAGTGTTGCAGCTACGTCAGGTTTTACTGTCAGTTACGTGCAGGTGCCAAAGCGTCTTGGTTAGTAAAACGATGTTTTATTCTATTTAATTATTTACTCGCCACTTTACTTTCTTGTTCTTCACCTGTAATAAGGTACATTTTCCCGTCGTGGGACTAATTCTGATTCTGCTAATAAAAAAATAAGTGCCTGCGTTTGTTACGTAATGTAAATTATGTTGCAAATGTAGGTTGATGTCTGGTGTCACTCACGTTTCACTTCACCTGACCTCCTGCTTCAGATCTTTATGCTACGTCACCTGACCTCCTTCACTCCTGGCACACGAGAGGTCGTATCTAGTGTTCCTATCAACCCTGTGACTAGAGGACGGCTCTGAAGCTGCTGGTTGGTGTAGCAGGTCCGACTGACCAACACCTATGAGGCTGATAATGGTGGTCTACCACAGCACCCCCCCCCCCCCCTTATTACTCAGGAATAATAATAATATTCTGCAGGTGTGAGTGACACATCACAGCAGAAACACTTCAGTTTAGTCTGTTTTTAATGTTTGTGTTCGAGCCTGAAGGCAGAAACACGATCAGACCGCCTGAAAGAGTCTGCAGGGACTCTGTGTGTGTGTGTGTGTGTGTGTGTGTGTGTGTGTGTGTGTGTGTGTGTGTGTGTGTGTGTGTGGGAATCCAACTGAGGATTGAGATGTATCCAGTTTAGTTTCTGCTGAGGCGGCATTCAGACAGTTAGCGAAGCTGTTTACGCTTTTGTCTTCTGCAGAGGAGCTAATTGAGTGTGTGTGTGTGTGTGTGTGTGTGTGTGTGTGTGTGTGTGTGTGTGTCTGTGTTGTCTATAGATAGCAGTAGAAAGTGCAGTCCAAGTATTTTATGTGTGGACTTTAAAGAAACAGAAAGTCCCTTTTAAACTGAAGGATTTCCATTTATCTCCGCTGAGACGCCTCAAAATGCTGCTGCTGCTATAAATACTCATGTATTTCAAACATGTGTATAAATACTACTGAGTATTCAGAGACGATACATGGTGCTTTAAAACCTTTAAATTGTGTTTTTATTCTGTCTTTGCCTAAATGAGTAGTTTCTCAGTTTAACTGCAGATAATTAATTAAATTACATTTAACTGTATTTTCTGATGTATTTCATATGTGGTAACATTTTAGGACAAATACAGTTCAAGCACAATGGGTTGGGTAATAACCTTTTTTTAATGTTATATCTATATAAATATATTTTATATTTATATTTATATCTAAGTTTTGAAGTATTCTATTACTTCATGTCGCTGCCTGCTGTTAGTTTGTTTCTTTTGTAATTGTCTCGATGACGTTGTGAATGAAGTTTGAACGATTGAATGAAATATTAACACAGATACTTCATATGATTCATATTTGTATTGTGGTTTTTACCGCAGCTGAACACACACACGGACATTATATACTATAATATACTATAATATGACCAAATATGGGCGTCCTATCAATAAGCACTAACTAAATTGGAGCCAATAAGAACTCAGCTGGTTTGAATAGAAACAGAAGCAATAACAGTCCAAACTCTATTTATTATTATTACGAGCTGTTTAAGGAGCAATAAGCTTTATTGTGTTTCAGCTTTATTAAGTTAAACTGCTTGCATCTGATTGGCCGAGAGGATGGTTTCTATGGTTACCTGTTTCTGGGGATTTGTCGAGGATCAACAGAACAAATGATTTTGAGCTTTTTTTTTGATGATTCTGTACTAGATATCAGACTTCCTGTTTACGGAGCTCGTTAACAGATCAGCCAATCAGAAGCCGCCCTCACTTAAACTTTACTTCCTGTAAACAGCTATGTTGTTGTTGATGAACGTTTACTTAGAATATTAGACGCGCCGGCATATGATGTTGCCATGAACTTTTCACTCCAGTGTCAGAAACGCACATATATGCACACTGACCGGTCACTGACGGGTCACATGATGGGTCACCTGGTCCCATAGGCTCTCTTTGACTTCACAATATATTAACTAACCTATATTGTCATGATAGTCCAACGTCACAACGTCGTATCACTTATTATTATATTATATTAAACGTCCTCTCTGATCTAAAGACAGAAACAAGAATCAATACGGAGAGAAGCAGCGGAACAAGATCGAACCCACAAGCTGAGGATATAATATCATGTCACGCAGAAAACACTCGACTGTTTGTGTGTGTGTGTGTGTGTGTGTGTGTGTGTGTGTGTGTGTGTGTGTGTTTTAACTCACACATGCACAGCTGTCAGGACTGATAGTGGCCTCCGGGGGCCTCGCCCTAACGAGGTTGTTTGATGACTAAAATACACTCAAACCTCTTTGTGTGTGTGTGTGTGTGTGTGCAGACTTAACATTTACTGATCATTTAATAACGTCTGAAACTTCTCAGTCGTAGTTTGTTTTGGTTTTAGCGTTGGTATTTTCAGTATGGAGGAGTGTTTGATTTATTCAGCAGCGTAACCAAGTGGACGGCGGCTCTGAAAGCTGCAGTCTCTCTGGTGTCCAGCAGGGGTCGACTCCTCTGGTGCTATAGAAGTCTTTGAGGAAATGTTTCTACTTTTCTCTTTGCTTATTAGCTCAGTAAATATTACCTGATGAGTTTCTGTCTCAGTCTGTAGTTTCACGTCTTCTTCACATGATGTTCATTTAGTAACTGACGGTTCATCAGAGTGAAACAGACGATCTGTGATTGGCAGGTCTCTACCACACGGTGTTCGTGCTTTAGTCTTTAACTTTAACTCTTTCACACTTTGTTTTCACTTCATCAAACTTAATGTAACATCTTGTTCAGCGAGACCAAGACGCCGACGGACAAAAATCAAAATGATGACGAATCACACGCTGCTGGAAACTGCTGTTCTGAGCTTTTATTTTGAAGGTCAGCTGCGTGAATCCAACCAGCTGTTTATCCTCCAGAATGAGTCTGTTTCCATCACATGATGTTTTCCTGAGTAACGTGTTCAGATTCATGGTTTCTCCACCTCTGGAGGTCCCTGGTATCTGGGTCAGAGGTGGTCCGGGGACACGCTGCCTTGCTCCCGGGCAGCCGAGCCGAGGCAGATGTGACTTCCTGTTGTGATGGATGGCGGTCGCTATGGCGACGGAGAGCTTTATATGGAGACGTTACCAGACAATGAGATTCCTACTGGAGAGCGCAATCAGTCACACGGTGCGGAGACGCCGCGGTCACCACTTCCTCCAGGCGCAGAGAGAGAGTGTGTATGTGAGCCGGTATATAAAGAACATCTGTGCATGATAGATGGCCTCACATTAACCTGACACACTGACACACACACACACACACACACCCACACACACACCCAGCAGGCAGTAGATGTGACAAACTGATATCAGAGCCAATTAAAGGACGATTACACTCAACATGTTGTCATTATCCTGAGTGTGTGTGTGTGTGTGTGTGTGACTTCAACACGTGGTTAACTTTGTGAATTCAAACAGAACTACTTTGATTGGTTTGGGTTAAAATAATTCAATTTATTACATAACTTAAGTCTCGTACGACCTTTCAATGACGTGAAGTAAGAGATCGTCTCCTGGTGAGTGTTTGATGTTCCATGTACCTGAAGTGCATGAAGTTCATGTACTTCAGGTACTACATGAAGTATCTCTAACTGTACTAACTGTACAGTGATCTATGATCACTGATATGAAGTTAACCTCACACGTCCTTCCCTTTGACTCTGCTGGAGGTTAACCTGTGTGTGTGTGTGTGTGTGTGTGGGGGGGGGGGGGGGGGGGGGGGGGGGGGGTGTAATGATGTGCCTGAAGGCTGTGTGTCACATGGCCACATTTATTACCTCTCGACATCATAACACACACACACACACACACTTCTTCTATAGTGATTTTTGAAAGATTTCAGCTGTTATTTGTTTACAACACACCTCTGCTCAGACAGAGGAAGAGATGGAGGAAAACAAGGACATTTAAGATCAAAAACAATATAATAATTTAAAAAGGAGCTTTTTTTCCACCTCAGAAAGATTATAGATATTAAACAACTAAATATGTCCATTATAATGTATACCGGTAATATGTGTAAAATAAATATTATACATTATAATGGACATATTTAAGAGTGAGTGTGTGTGTGTGTGTGTGTGTGTGTGTGTGTGTGTGTGTGTGTGTGTGTGTATCTGATCTCAGGGAGGTTTTGTGTTGAACACGAGAGCCGCTTGTTAACATGAGGTGAGAGCTTATCTTTACACACATACACACACACACACAGGTCTTATTATCTCCTCTGATTCAAAACATTTAAAGACATTTCTGCTCTTTTTACAAACAAATACAAACAAACATTCAGATATTTGAATATAAAAAATAATTGACTGGAGCTGGACAAGATGGCAGCATAGATTGAACCGGCTTAACCCAGTGTTGCTAATTCTGTTAGTGTATACCGTTGAGCCAACTTGGTTTTAAATATTTTAGCCAATGTGAGTATCTGATTGAAGGCAATGTCTAAATCGAGCAACAAATTGTCGTGTAAGAATGGTTCCGAAACAAGGGAACAGTCTGACGTGGAGGCGTTAGCCAACGCGGTGCTGGAGAAGCAACGAAGCTACTTGGACTCTTGCTTTGACCAACTTCAACAGATGGGGAAGGAAACGGAGGGGACATGAGCTGCTATCCAAACAGACTTGGTGGCACTAACTGAAAGCATCGGCACCGTAAAGGCGGAGATGTGCAAGATACGGGGTGACGTGGGGAACAATTCGGAGATGCTAGCCACCCACGAGGCTGCTGAACTTGGTGCAACTTAAGCTAGCGGACATGGAGGACCGGAGCAGAAGTTGGATAACTGGGCTGGCAGAAGGTCTGGAGGGTCTAACGCCATCCAATGTCTGACACACTCTCTTCCGAAGTGGTCCCCCTCCTTAGGTAATCTACAGGGCGAGTTAATGCGAGCTCATTGTATCTACAGCGACAACAGGAAGAAGCAGGAGGGCGCCACCCAAACTTTGATTTTCAGCGTTCTCCGTTACACCTCCCGCCAAGACATCCTCCGTGCCGCGAAGAAAGCTCCGCTCACGACTGATGGACGGAGGATTCGCTTCTCCCCTGACTACAGCAGCTACACTGTTAAGCGTCGCCGGGCTTTCTCCCGAGCCATGGATGCAGCCCGGGCCAAAGGTGTGGAGTTCTTCCTCCTTTACCCCGCGACACTGAAAGTCCAGGACGCTGGTCAAGTGAAGACGTGTCAGTCCCCGGGACATGCCGAGGACTTCATCGTCTCTACCGGCAGTGCAGGCTGCGTACGGGGACCCTGTGCGCTCTTCTGACGGTGAATAGCGGCCCTTTGGATCGTGTTATACTACATGGCCTCACGATTTTGGACTAAATGCACACGGCTCTGCGTGGACTGGGATCTCTTCCAGAGTTTTGGGTTATTTCTGCAGCCTGATCTTTGTCTGACGCTAGACTCGTCTGGAGACGGATTTGTCTTCATCTTTGTTTGGCTGGTCAGACTAACTTGCGAGCCTACTGCCTGATTTGTGGATCCCATACCACGTAATATACATTGGACTTTAAACTAACACAGCCGGTGTGTTTGCTATTTGTTTTTGATCTGTATCACGCGGATCCGCTGTGATGTCGGATGTGAATGGACAATGGCCAATAAGATGTGCATTGGTTATCCAAACAGTGTATGCTATAATGTTAACCTATCTACGCTTTTCTTTCGCTTCTAATGCTCGAGTTTATGTTTGCCTTTGGTAACCTCATTCAG
>NW_021166960.1:0-92468 GCF_900634415.1 Cottoperca gobio | reverse complement strand
CTTTCAACCACCGCAACAAAATGAAGCTAAGAACCTTTAGTTTTTATCTGTATGTGTTGTTGTTATTGTTGTTGTAGAGATATATTAAGATTACATTATGAGGGTCTGGAAATATATTTCATAATTAATTATATGCCAAAATTAATCAATTTGATGCCTTGAAGGCACAGGTAGGTTACAAAATACAATCTTTTCCCGAGTCCAGTATAAACCACATCCAATTCTGGTCTTCTATCCAATTACAGATACAGAGGCAGATCCATTTGTTGGTCAAACAGATACAGATAGTGACGTCTCTTGTAAACCTCTAGTATCCATAGAACCCATTTTCATTCAGTTATCTTTAGGTGAGAAGTCAAGGGACCCCTGTGAATATGGCCGTGCCAGTTTTTCCCTGCCAAAATGTAGCCTAAGTTTTAAGAGTTTTATTAATTTAGCTAACTTAGTGTTAAGCAGCAAACTCTGGGGAAAGGCCCTGTCACACAGTTCCTTATGGCAGAAACGTATGCTGGCGTATATGAAAATTAGTCCAAATACGTCCAGCTTTTCATCGGATCGGAAAAGTGAAGTCTAACCTATTGATAGCGTATCACTTACTTATACAAAACGTATCAGAGGAATGCCCAACAAATGCATAACGTATACAAAAATATCGGCAATAGGCTGGTGTACGTTGATATAAGGTAAGGCATAAGTAGTATTCGTTAAGAGCACGCTGTGTAACGCTGGAACGCTGATGCCATGAAAATGTTTTGAGCATGTTCAAAATCTTCGGACGTACCCAACGTGTGCTTCATAAGTTATGCAGACGTTACACATAAGTTCAGGTACGTTGAATACTGAATGCGTACGTGAATACGTACGTTAAATATACGCCAACTTATTGATAACGAGTGGATAACCTATTCGTAACTTATTAAACGTGTTTCTACAGTACAGCTAGCTTTTTGGGAGCTTATTGGGTTTTGAATATAGTATATAGGTTCCCTGTGAGTAGCTCATCCTCACTTCTTCACAGCACGTCTTGATGAACCCATCATCAGAGAGCATGGAGGATGCTGAGAGGATGCAACAAGAGTACATTCTAGCCGTTCTCCAGCATCAGCATGATGTAAACCAATTGGCACTTTTCCAGCTCCGTTGGCCATACACTCAGATACATTTTGTATAAGTAAGTGATACACTATCAATAGGTTAGACATACGTATAATAATTTGTTATGTATACACCAGTTACAACACCGCTGTGGAAAAGTTGGACGTATTTGGACTCTGACTAATTTCATATACGCCGGTATACGCTTCTGCCATACGGAACTGTGTGACAGGGCCATATGTCTGACATGTTTGGCATATTGTCTGTGTCCTTCGAACGATCACAACTTACCCCTAATTTATATCAACGTACACCAGCGTAATATGGTTTGTTGTTCAGTTGAAAAAGGCCACCAAGAAGTCTGTGCTCTAGTTTTTCCGGTAAGTGAAATTCTATTATTTTATTTATATCTTCGCACTAAAGAGCAGGTATTGGTGTATTTAGCTAGCTAGATTATTAGCCTTGTGTTAGCATTTGAGTAAGACACAGCTGTGCTAATGATTCTAATGGGAGCTCCGAAGTAATAGAGAAGTGTTCAATTTAAGAGTGATAATACTTTTGAACAAAAGTAGTCTGTGTGAGGTTGGAAAATAAAGGTCCATCACGTTAGTTAGTTAAGTAATGTTACGCAATGTTAACGTAAACTTGCCATGCTAGACGAGGTAATATTTTAAAAAAATAAGACTAGGTAACGTTAACTCTATGTTAAAGTTAAGTGGCGGACTGTGTCAAATAATGTTACAATCAATGTTACAACAATGTGACATTTATTTAATTATTGAGGCTATACGGCAACGTTAATGTCAAAATGAATGCATGCATTTCAGGAGGAATTGTGCAATATAAAGTTACTACTGGAATAACGTTTACTGAAACACAAAGTATTTGTTTTAATTGTTGTCATTATGTGTGACTACAGAAAAGACTAAGCTTATCTGTTGCATTAATGTTTTTACATTGTTGTCCTTTACACTTAAATAAAGTAATAAATGTATGTCAATTGCGTTTGTTATATACTGTAAGTAAATATGACGTATGAAAAAAACTGCATTTGACTGTCACATGAGAAATCTTCAAAATAAGGAACGGTAACAGAAAAAGGCCCACAATAATAGACAAACCAACAGATAGAATATGAGGTGTGTGATATTTCTTTGTTAAAAATATATTATTATGACGTGTTGAAGTAATTTAAGTTGTGTTGTTTGTATATAAAGAAGTCTGCAACCTAACACATATTACTTCACATATCTATTTGTTTGTAAAGCTTTCTTCAGGTGATGCAGACAGGCTGGAGCAGTGGATGCTCAGCATGGGAAGACAGAACTGGACTGCTAACAAGACTCTTCTTCTGTGCAGATACCCTTTATTTCATACCTTACAAAGAATTAAGCAACTTATTGGTTTAAATTTATGAAGTATTGACCATAATGCATTGTGTTGAGGAAGAACTCAGAGCTTGAATGTCGACTCAAAACAGCAAACTTCTAGTTAAATCGATATGTTTATTAACGTGATAAGTCAAACATGGAAAATACTCTCAGCTGAGGACACTAATCACATCACCGTTTCCACAGACTGAATTACTAAGAAAAAACGCAGTGGCTGTCTGACGGATCCCAATGCAGCCGGATACGATACGGTCAGCTGGCAGCCGCTGCCTGCTATGCGCTGAGGTGAGGGGCTCAGGGCGACTTAAGAATATAGCATTATCAATAATGTGTTGTAAATGAAATGACTAGTAAGTGAAATTGTTGCAAACAGAATGGCCATTTCACATCTTGTGGCGATCCACAATATGAATCAATTTGAAGAAACATAATGTCAATCATGCTCTTTCCCCCCCGAATAATGATGAGCAACTTTGAGTAGAAGAAATATCTGTTTCAATCTCATTATTTGTGGCTCAAGAGGTAGGGCGGGTCATCCATCAGAAGTTCAATGGTTTGAGTTCCCGCCTCTCCAGTCCGCATATCGATGTGTCCTTCGGCAAGATACTGAACCCCACAGCTAGTGTCGGTGTGTGAGTGTGATGAGATGTCATCAGTGTATGAATGTATGTTTGAATGGTTAAATGTTGACATGTAGTGTATAAGCGCTTTGAGTAGTTGGAAGACTAGAACAGCGTCCATTCACCATTCATTTAATCTGCAGTTTTGAGCAAAAACCATGTCGTTTTTTGCATGTAGTATAAGTGTTATTTTCGCATATCTTAAAAATGGATGCAACGTGGCATATACTGTTGACCTGCAATCACCCCCTAAGATCCGAATTTCCCTGCTAAAAAAGACAAAATGGGTATAGTATCTATGGTAGAAAAGGTAAAGCAAAAGCGAGCTAATAAGTAAAGTGTTTTCAATTCAATTTGGTAGGGGATTTTTGCATTAAAAGTGATATCTGAATTTGAAGATTTTGGAGGATGGCGGTGTGAAGGTTGGACTTTGGAGGTTGGTGTTTAGGACAGAGGGTAGTATGCTGTACAATCTGTAAAGCCCACTGAGACAAATGTGTAATTTGTGATATTGAAAAAACAAGTGTTAAACAGTAGGTTATCTACTCTAACATAAACTGTAATTGTTAGCATGTCTGGCTAAAAAGCTTCAGTGTTTCCAACAGGATTTTGTAAGTCTATGTTGGGTGGACCCAATTTCTGAATAATTTTGTACTTTATAAAAAAGCCGACCCAGCCAACTGTCAGGTAAATTAATCCTAAATTGTATTAATCCACATTGGAAAGACTATCATATGTATTTGTTTACCTCAATCGATATATATATATATATATATATATATATATATATCTACACTACGAATATGTTTCCACACAATTATGTATTTTCTGCACTGAGTGTATTACAAACATAATAGGGGCACTTCCCCTTTAAGAAAACAGGTAAACAAACCATTACTTCCTGACTGCTGACGGAGGAGCGTGTTGGCGCCAAACTGGGACCAATGAGGAGAAGGTCAACGCCTACTCCATGTATTTAGCCACATGTTTTACGACTCTTTGTACACACTGGAGCGGAGCCGTGAGACAGCAACATGGGGGCTCTTTGAGCCATGCAGTCTGTGGAAACGGCGATGCGAATTGTGTCCTCAGCTGAGAGTATTTTCTATGTTTGACTTATCACGTTAATAAATATATCGATTGAACTAGAGGATTGCTGTTTTGATTCGACATTCAAGCTCCGAGTTCTTCTACTTTTTCCACCCTTTACAACCCACCTGTTGAGGAGTGTAAAAATATTTTCGACTTCTTATGAAACTGTGGCGGGGCAAATTAGATAATGGAAAACACTGAGCCAGCTAGCTACAGTAGTAACCTAGTGTCAGCAGAGTTATTTCCAAGGCCAAGGAGCAAATCATTTACAGCAGTTTGTGGCCCAGCTCATGACTAGCATGTCTACTATGTTGTAGCAACACTGTAACAGGATGCCTTCACAGTTTAGGCTAAGATTAGCAGCTCTGTCCTGCTCTTTATTGGATTTGGTTAAGGAACCCCAGCTAAAACTCTTGAGATAGCACTACGTTTTCCAAACACATCAATTAGTTGTCATCCTAAATGCTTTTTTTTCTATGTTTTTTTTTCTTCTATTTTTCTTTGTTATACTGTTTGAAAAGACACAAGTATGTAGGCCTAGCAGCTAAAAAAGAGTCCGCTGGAAACATTAAAAAGTCAGCTTTTTCTAACCAACTCATGAAGATACCATAGCTTAATTAGCAAGCTACCTAAAGTTGATAAAAATCTGTCAGCGTCAGTTGTCAGTTGTTCAGCCAGCAAAATCAACAATTGTCTGCTATACACTGCTATACCCATGGTTTAAAAAATAACTAAGCTTCATGTGGTAAATCATCCCCCATTATTGTAAACTGTATATGCAGTGCGAGAAAGATTGATAAGTACGTTGATAGGTATAACAGTAGCTAAGAAAGGCAGGTCTTAGTGTACAGTCAATTGTAGAAGTTCAAATTTTCAGTTGTTTTCTAATGCTTTAAGGACATATATGTATTTATCTACAATTCCATGACAACTAGACAGACTCCACCAGCTGTTGTGGATCATGTAATATGACCAAAAACTCCAAAGCAGTTTACCCTCTGCCCATAATCCATCTCAGCAGCTGCAAGTATCAATCGAAATAACATATGTTGTTCATATTAATTAGCAGAATGGTATGATGAAATTTAAGAAATGCTGCCGTAGTGAACCGATAAGGTGAGAGTGGAACCGATAAGGTGAGAGTGGAACCGATAAGGTGAGAGTGGAAGCGATAAGGTGAGAGTGGAACCTCCGGACAGAAAGCTGGACGCCTTGAAGATATTTATTTCAGGACTGGTATTGTGCTCAGCTCTTGGTTATTTAGGTCTCCTGCCGTGGAGCTGGTATAAATAACACACATTTTCCTGGACTGAATACAGAAACAAACACATAACAGAAGTGAGTGAGCTGACCTAAAATGAGAAAGTTGAAACAACAGCTTATATATATAGTATATATTACTCATAGCTTTGAATGGTATCTGGAACATAAATAAGTATACAGACATAGAGGCTATAACTGCAGTCTTTACGAAAAGTGTTGCCTGTTCTGGACATTTTAAAGCTAGGAGAATAATTTTATCCGTGTTTTGAAAACATATGTCATAAGTCACTGCAACCAGAGCCTCAGTCTCACTTTCCCCTTCGTTGTTGGGAGCCCATGGTTAAGGAGATGATATTACAAAGGACTTGTCTCTGTTCTTCTCTTGTTAGACCTCAGTGCTGCTTTCGACACTGTTGATCATGACATTCTACTACAGAGACAGGAATATTGTGCTGGCATAAAAGGAAACGCACTAAGCTGGTTCAAGTCCTATTTATCTGAGCGATCTCAATTTGTATGTGTTAACGATAAATCCTCCATGACAGCCAAAGTCAGTCTTGGAGTTCCGCAGGGTTCTGTACTTGGACCGATTCTATTCACCTTATATTTGCTTCCTTTGGGCAATATTATAAGGAACCACTCTATAAACTTTCATTGCTATGCGGATGATACCCAATTATATCTATCAATTAAACCAGATGAAACCAATCAATTGGCTAAACTTCAAGCATGCCTTAAGGACATAAAAACTTGGATGTCTAGCAACTTTTTGATGTTAAACACAGACAAAACTGAAGTTATTATACTTGGCCCTAAACGCCGCCGAAACGCATTTTCTAATGACATAGAAGCTCTGGATGGCATTAATTTGGCCTCCAGCACCACTGTAAGGGATCTTGGCGTCATCTTTGATCAGGATCTGTCTTTTAACTCCCACATAAAACAAATCCCAAGGACTTCCTTCTTTCATCGTAACATTGCAAAAATAAGACACATCCTGTCTCAAAATGATGCAGAAAAACTAGTCTATGCATTTGTTACTTCAAGGCTGGATTACTGCAACTCATTGTTATCAGGTTGTCCCAAAAAGTCGCTTAAGACTCTTCAGTTGATCCAAAATGCAGCGGTACGTGTATTGACAAGAACAAGGAAACGGGATCATATTACTCCTGTATTAGCTGCTCTTAAAGATCTCATAGTACCTTATAAACCAACTAGAGCATTACGCTCCCAGACTGCAGGGTTACTTGTGGTTCCTAGAGTCTCTAAGAGTACAATGGGAGCCAGAGCCTTCAGCTATCAAGCTCTTCTCCAGTGGAACCAGCTTCCAGTTTGTGTTCGGGAGGCAGACACCCTCTCCACATTTAAGAGTAGGCTAAAGACTTTCCTTTTTGATAAAGCTTATAGTTAGGGCTGGCTCAGGTTTGCCCTGGATCAGCCCCTAGTTATGCTGCTATAGGCTTAGACTGCCGGGGGACACCTCCCTGCTCTCTCCTCCCTCTCTTCTTCTCCCTCTCTATCTGTATGCATCTATGTAAATGTATCTTACTAACTCATCATCCGGGGCATCATCCCCGGAGTTTCTGTATCTCATGTGGCAGGTTGCCACTGATAAAGTTTACGTCAGGATCAGGAATCGTGGCTGCGCCTGCTGCCCTGGTCCTGCTGGACACAGGGAAGCCTTTTTGACATTTTCCTGGATTCATGCAAACTTTCTCTTTTTCAACACAACATCATTTTCTGTCAAATGTTGTATTTGTACTATGTTGTTTATCCTGTACATACGAAATCTATTGCACGTCTGTCCGTCCTGGGGAGAGGGATCCCTCTTCAGTTGCTCTCCCTGAGGTTTCTTCCATTTTCACCCCTTTAATTGTCGGGTTTCTTTTAGGAAGTTTTTCCTTGTGCGATGCGAGGGTCTAAGGACAGAGGGTGTCGTAACCTGTACAGTCTGTAAAGCACACTGAGACAAATGTATAATTTGTGATAATGGGCTATACAAATACATTTGATTTGATACGGGAAACCCACCACCAGGTGACATTTTTTCCCACTTTGATGCTGCAGTTTTCAAACTCCTCTGTGAAAACACAAACAAGAATGTAGCCAAAAACCTGGAGAGAGGGAGAAAGTTCATCTGGACTGAAATAACTCCAGAAGAAATGAAGAAGTTCATAGGCATGTTGCTGTACATGTCAGTTTTGGACCAGCAGAAAGATAAGCAATTTTTGGTATAAGCAAACCATTTTCCATGTGTCATTCCCTGCCACTGTCATGTCCCAAGAGTGTACAGGACAGTTCATGGCCATTTGATCTAATCTTCATATGAGTGACCCAGAGAAAAATTATCAGAAAAAGGACACAGAGGATTATGACCACCTCCACCGGGTCAGACCTCTCATGGAAATTATATGCATGAACTGCAAGGCCATCTTCCACCCAAGACAGCACCTTGTAGTCAGCGAGAGAATGATTGGTACCAAGGCCAGGCTCAGCATCAAGCAGTACATGAAGGCCAAGCCAACAAAGTGGGGGTTGAATTTTTCATGAACAGCTACACCATCGACTTCAAGCTCTAAACTCTGCAAGAGGACTGTGATGTGGGCCTGTGTCTGCAGCCAGACAGGAACTGTCACTAGCAGTACCACCAAGACCTTTGCATGTGAAGGGACTGTCAGAGAGGAGAGAATTACCCTGTGCTGGGAAAAACGCCTGTACATAATTTCCATTTTATGGCCGGCTTCTGCACATTTAAGAGTAAAAGACTCAAAACCTTTACTGGAAATAGTTTTATACATTTCAAACTTCAAATGTAACATGCCAAATATCTTATTCATGTACAATTACAGTGATTTTTGTTCACTAAACCTCTAAAATCAAATTCCTTTTTTGTGTTTCTCTTCATTATAAACTGTTATTACACTCTTATAACATGCAATAAATTGTAAATAACTGCCAGATATTGAAAGGTCCATGTATTCTTGAAAAATGGGCAAAGCACTTACTCACAGGACATTTTCTGACCTTTTTATAGTCAAAATAAGCAAAAAAGGTCCAGACGAAAACTTTGAGGCTTTTTAGGCTTAGGTGTTAAAGGCTTAACTGATTCAAAATTGTTAAGGGTAAGCTGCCTCCATTATAACATGGTGTTTTTAAGTGTTGGGTCCTTTTTAACCATAAAAGGTGCGCAAAGTCTGACACTCTGCACTGGTTGTTGATGGAGCCTCTAATTCACATGGCCAGGCTGGACGTCAGCAGCAGCAACACACCCGGCCTGATGGTGGCGCTGTGCAGGACAAGGACCCTGTGCTTACAACAGCTGGTGCAGTGGGGCCGGCGCTGAATGATGCCCGGGCCCTGACCTCTCTGCTGGGTCTAACCTCTTGCCGGGTGGCTCAGATGATCCTGCAGCTCTGGAGCCAGAGACTCTCAAATATAGTCAGGGAAAGACCGTTCCAGACCCGTTTCCAGAAATCAACCTGAGACCAGGGCTGGGAGAACTGAGCAGCCCCCAGCTCAAGGTCCCTAAGCCAGCAAAACTATTGCTGCACAGAAACAACTTTCTATGCGAACTCTGTAAAAAGCATCAACAGAAAAGGCCTGTGCAGCAGACCCTCCAATGTGTGGAGCAATAGTCTTGGTGGAGAAAGCGGACTGCCGACCTTCAGTGGAGGATTTTACATGGTGCTATCGCTTCCAATGCTTTTATCTCTGTTATTAATCCTGCTGTTTTAAATAATTGTCAGTTTTGTAATCTACATGAGACTGTCTTCACGTTTTAAGAGACTCACCGGTTTCTTCTCTCTTTTAACATTGTTTTTTAGTCTCTTTGATGTCATTTTTACTGAGAGTGTTTTTATCATGGGAGCTGCCTACAAAAAAGATAACAATGCTGTGTTTCTGGGGATTGATTTATTTGGTCGTTTGGTATTCCGGCTGTTCATTGAATGTTTTGTTTTTGGTTGCTTCGTGTCATTGTTTTCATTTTCCCTTTATTGATCTGTGAGCTGGAATGGTTTTTGTGTTGCTGCATCAGGTTAGCACACGTGGGTCGGGGGTGACTCGTGAGGGGCGGGTGTGATGGAGGTGGGGAGAGGACGTGCTATGGTAATGATGTTGTTAGGGATAGTTATTTTGCCTGTGATTTGGATCGGGCAGTGCATTTGACGTTTGGGATCTTTGCTTTTCGCTGTGTCGCACTCGCACATAGCATGCATCATTCGGCCGGTGATGTGTGGGGTGAGGCTGGGTGGCGAGTGGAGATTTCAGATGTTGGATGTATTGTTTGGTTTCGGATCGCTGCTGGGATAATTGTTTTTGATGGTGTTGTTGTGGTGTGTCTTTTTTTTCCATTTTTGTCGCACTTGGTGTACATGGGTCATTTTTGGGCCGTGAGTGTGGACCTGAATGTGGGGGTGCAGGAATTGTTTTGGTCCGTGGATTGAGGGCGGGAAAGGGGGGTGATGATTTGTTGTGATCGAGAACGGAATATTTGATGAATGATTAGAATATTGAATGATGGAATGAGTTGATTTCCGGGGATGTGGCGTGGAGGCACTCACACGGGGTGCGAGTAATTTTTTACCCATGTTGTGCCTTAGAAGGGTAGTGATACAAAAATGATTGTTTATGATTTTTGAATTTGTGATGATAAAGGGTTAAATGTGTATATTTGTATTTTTTGTTTTAAGCACTTTCTTTTAAAATCATTTGTACAAATTAGTTTCTACAAATTTTTTTGGGAAAAATCTAAATCTCTCTCTCTCTCTCTGTGCGTCCCCTGAACGCATCGATACTGAGTTTACTGTACAAGACAGCAGGTAACTGTCTCTTTTTTCCCCCTCTGAAACATCTTCTGTCCCTCCGTTAGGTTTACTTAGCTCACCAGCTGTTGCCCAATGCTGTCTCCCTTCATGGACCACAGGGCTTTTGCTTGGCACGGCTCAAACTCTTCTCCCTGCTCCATTACCCTGCATAACCCTGAGCTCAGACAGAACATGCAGGACCTGCCCTACCCTACAGGCTAATTCAGGATATGTAAATAAAATACCCAGAGACACACAGAGAATTAACTATGACTGACCACAACAACAGTACCAGAGCAGGGTAGAATATTTCTATCCACCATTCTGTCTCCTGTTGTCAGGGTGGAGACAGAGGACACACAGACACACACACACACATTGAGACACACAGTAGAAACTGAGCTCGGAAAGGGCGTGGTTTCTGTGTTCCTCTCTCACATGCATGTTGGATTGTGACTGTCTCGTTTTAAATGTCTCAGACTGTCTACAAAAGCTCACTAGGCAGAGGGAAGGAGGTTGACCGGAGAGACAGAAAAGTTAATATTTATTCTATCTATGTGAGATCCAATTTTAGTTTTAAATGCTAAGACAGATGATGTTTTTAGAAAGTGCAATGCAAGTAAACACTATCCTATCATTTTTGTTTAACATGGAGTTTTTCTTTTTTAATTATTCAATCTATAAGCTTCTGTAAATTCAATATTCTGTGTGTAAAAGTGCAACAGGCAGAGCATTTTGGTCCAGTAGAGTTGTGCTCCTAAAATGCGCTGTCCATGGGTTTGCTGACTTTGTAAAACGCACTTGACTTGTAACGTTATAAGCTTGTCACTGAAGTGAAGGGACAATGACTTGTGTGCTGAGTCAAAAAGCAAAGGAGACGGGAGTCCTGGTAGCTCACCTGGTAGCACAGGTGACCCATATATAAATCCTTGCCACAGCGGCCACTGGTTCAAGTCCCACCTGCAGCCATTTGCTGTATGTCATTCACCTTCTCTCTCTCCCCCATTCATAATCTGCACTTCCCACTATCATAAAGGCATGAAAAGCCCAAAAATATCACTTAAAAAAAAAAAAGAGAGACACAAGAAAAGCATTGTTGAAAGCATATATTGTCAGACCTAGTGGGTTAACAACAGTGTTCCAGAAGTTGGTACTGTTGATTACATTTTTCAACAGATAACCACTTTTGTTACTTTCCAATTCTCCTATTCTCTTGCTCTGTCTGTCTTCTCGATTTCCTGCCCAAAGAAGGGCAACAGCAGAGTTCACATTGTCTCCCTCACATATCAGACATTCCTAAGATTCCTGCTGCAGACCTGGAGCTGAGGTCGAGGTGCAGTCCGACAGACATGACCATCACACTCCCTGTTGACCCACAAACACCCAGTCACTGCATAACAGGAAACAGTAGCCTGAACCTCCTGTCTGCACCATGTGGGTCACAGAGACTCAGTCGACAGTAAGTGGACATGGTCTCTCAGACTACAGTACGCACAATCATGAATGATAATTAGGATGCATGTGGATGCATGTGTTCCTTAAAATTTGTGGAAGAGAAAGAAGTTTTCAACTCTTGTTGCAAGTTGCATAACTGATGTTAGCACATATATATTATATAACGTGCATTCAGACCCAGCTATAATATATATATATCCGCCCACATTGTATGCCTATAAATACTAATGTTTTTTGTTCATGTCTGTTGAAACTAAAACAAAAACATTACATAAGTAACGAAACATATGTTTTGTCCTTAAGATTCTTCTTTAGATTCTTCTTTTCTGAGAAATAGACAAGCCAAATAGTGTTCTTTGGAAGTGTAAAATACTAACTGATTTCTTACACTCCAACAGGAAATACTAAAGTTGGTAAGACCTTCATCGTCAATTTTGTAAAATCTATCTATCTATCTATGTCACTGTTGAGTAATCTCAGTGGTTGAGACTTCACCAAAGCAAGATTTATTTTGCTGTAAGTGTGTACTCATGTGTTACATGACATCATACTTCCCACGCCCTGAAACATGTAATCCTTGTAAACGTGTATATGTTTGTGTTCACTGACCTCCAATAGCTTCACACCTCGATGTCATCTCCCAAAGTACAAGGGACATGGAATAAATGTCAGTCTGTTTGAAGGACTCAATGTTCTCTAGATTCAGTCGGGCCTCTAGCACTTCCGGAGCCATGTAACGCACCGTACCCACCTGCAGTACAGAGAAACTAGGAGTGGTTAGCACCGAAGTACACACACAAACATTGTGCAAAGAGTACACTAGTTTCTATAATTAATAGTGATGTGTCCTTCTGTGTCGAGGCTTCGAAGCGTGTGTCAAGTACTCTATGAAGATTTTTGTGAAGCGCTTATCGAGGCTTGTGTTGATGACGTATGTGATAACGTTCGAAGCCTCGCGAACCTGCCATACCACGTGACTGATTCAGGAACTGGTTCGTGGGTTTGGCGTGCGATTCAAAATATAAGGGGGAGCGAACCGCAATTGATCCCCCCACACAATTTGTGGATTTGGGACTTTATTGCGCGTTTGTTTGAAATCTATTCAAGCTTCTTTTTTTTGCGATGGAACTATCAAGAAAGAGGAGATGTTCCCCTGTACATTTTGAGCTGATCTCACCTAATAAGATATGCACATAGTAATAATAACTAGCGTAATATACTGTAAAAAAATGTGACAACACAGCATATCCCTTGTTATAATGTCTTTCTTCTCATTTCTGGTATTTTAAAAGGTGTTGTGTTCAAAAAAACTTGGATACAACAATAACACCTCATTGATGCCGATGTAACATAAGCACATTCACATCACAACCCTCTCCCCAATTTGTTTCCACTTTCCATTTCCATTGACAGAAACCATATTAATAAGTCCATAATTTATGTATTGGCATCACAGACATCATTCATTCATTTATTAAATTCAAAGCTTCACACGAGCCGTGGTGTCATTATAATTAGTAATGGCAGTGTGATACTGAAGGTTCAATACGTGCTTCAAACCCTGAACTACAATTCCATAGAACCACTGCTTCAAATCACGTGACATATGACGTCCGAAGCAGTAACTGCTTCATTGCCTGAATGAATCACCGGACTGGCACTGCCTCGTCTTGATTCTGACAGGTTGAGGAAGTTTTTAATTAGAGCGCCTCAACACTTTATAACCGCTCTAAACAATGTACAATGTGTGGGTAGTTGTCGTAGTATGCGTTGTTGCTGTTGAGTTATTGGTATTGCGTTTTGATTAGATCATTATGGAGCCAGCCAACTAGCGAAACAATTTTTATGCATGCCAGCATCATCTATTCCTTGTGAGTGAGTAAAGAAATCACATCTAAATCTATTGAAAGAAAGTCTTTGAGTGTCCCTGTGGCTCAGTTGGTAGAGCGGACGACCCACCTTTTTCTCTCTCTTTCCAATCTTAAATTGTACTATCATTAAAGGCATAAAAAGCCCAACAAAGAATCACAACCTGCCACATTTACACAAGTAACCTATGCCATATTTTCACAGCACTTTCCTCAATAACACAATACACACATTCATCAATCTTTATTTGTAAATAGAACATGATATTAAGGCAAAGATACTTTAAATCCACTGCAGCCTTGCACTTCACCAGGAGAGGTTTCGAAACAATAATTATTGTCCACTTGATGGCACAGTAGAGCAAATTAAGCACCATGAAGCTTCGGCCCATGAGTGAACCAATTGGATGGAAAGCTTCAATGCTTCATGAAGCTTCATCTCGCCATCACTAATAATTAAGTAGACAGAAAAGAACAAGAATAAAAGCATCTCACTCTGGCCCACACATTAAAGACTTCAGTCTTCAGGAGCCAAATGTTTACCCTTTTGTAATTTGTTACTGTTACACTCAACCATTCATTATTGGATGGGATAATGTCACAGTGGAAAAAAGGTGAGAACCCAAATGCAGAGCGGCAGATGAGGAGGTTAACAAAAAGAGAGCTTTATTCCAAAAAAGCTTACAAAAAGTAAAACTGCAAACACAAACCAGGATGACACGAGGAACACGAGGAGGCACGAGGAACCATCAACTAACAAGGGTGACACATGGATGACGAACTGACAAGGAACACTTGGACAGACAGGAATATATAACACTAAACATGGGAACAAGACACAGCTGGGGGAGAAATGCAAAGACACAAGGGCAGGGTGAATGGACACAGGAAGGATCAAATCAACAATCACAGAAAAAGGGAAAAACACAAGGACAGGAAGTAAAACAAGACATGACATAAGGGGGAGTGAACATTTCAAATAAAACAGGATACAGAAAATCAATATCATGACAGATATTGGATAAGATACAAAGGTGCATTTGTTTTTCACATACTTTTGTGAATACTTTTGGCATAGTTTGTTGATAATACTTCTTTAATTTTACCGAAATCAATGCTAGACTTTTACTTGTAAAAAATATTTGTTATAGTACATATGGATACTGTGTCTTAAGTAAATGATGTATTTGAGTACTTCTATCACCACTGGTTATATTTGTATATGATGACTAGGGACAAGTTGCTGCCATTTCGATCTAAAGGACTAAAGGTAGAAGTTCAGTACCTTGCTCTATACAAAGGAATAAATGTGCTTATTAAATATTGCTTGATAAAAAAGGAAAACTATTAAGTCACATAATAAAAAACAAAAGCTATTAAAAGTTACTTTTCATCTGACCTGTCCACTGTTGGCAAGGTCATCCACGGACAGACTGCTGTCTAAACGGAGTCCCAGCCCAAAGTCACACAGGCACAGCGTCAGGTCGTTCTTCACCAGAATGTTGGAGCTTTTAAGGTCTCGATGGACAATGGGTACCTGAAGGCACAATAGAAGTATTTGGGTCAAAAGTATGAATTCAATTAAAAATATATATATAAAGATATTTCACGTTACAAATTTTGTTTAATCATCATCATCATTAGAACATAAACTGTAGAGAAGTTTAGATGTGTGCTGTATTTTTTTGCTCTGGTATGCTGTCTGTCAATTGTCACATAGACATATTCACACAGTCCTACCTTTGGGCGTCCACAGAGGAGGCGGTCACTGTGGAGGTGGGCGACCCCCCGGGAAAGAGACATGCCCAGCACCTGCAGCTCCTCCCAGCTGATCACATGACGTGTCAGGTGCTCCTGGAGGGCAAAGGGATGATGGGATTGTTAAGACTGGTTAATACGGAAAATGATGAATGAAAAAAAGATTGTCTACTGCTGTAATTGCAGTTGGTGGAATGTAGCTAAGTACATATACTCAAGTACTGTACTTAAGTACACATTTGAGGTACTTGTACCTTACTTGAATAATTTTTCTTATGATACTTTCTATTTTGATTCCACTACATCTTAGATGGAAATGTTGTACTTTTTACTTTAATACATTTATCTGACATCTTAAATTATTAGTAACTTTACAAATCAGGATTTTTTCACACAAAACATATGGATGTGTACTAGAACAGCAGAATTTAAGTACCGTAATTTCCGGACTATAAGCCGCGACTTTTTCCCCATTTTTCGACCCTGCGGTTTATATAACGGTGCGGCTAATCTATGGATTTTTACAGCTAACGGCCACTAGGGGAATTCCTAAATCTATGGATTTTACAGGTTACAGTCCACCGGATGCCGGAAAAGAGCGCGCAAAAGTAAAAGTTGAACCGCGAGTGGTACGAGAGACAGACGGACATTACGAGAGCGAGACAGTTTGTTCAGTGGGAGGCGTGGATGACTAATGGCGATAAATCATTCACCAAAACTGGTCGCATGCGAAAAGCAACTTTTGCTCAAGTTTGCGAGTGGATCCTGACAGCGTGGAGGAGTGTTAAAACATCCACGATCACCAACGGGTTCCAAAAGGCTGGAATGCTGCGTGATGAAGAGGAGGACGCCGCCACAGCTGAGGCCTTTCAGAGGCTGTTCGATTCCGACAGTGACGAAGAGGAGTTTGTTGGTTTTGAGAGCAACATCGAAAGAGAGAGGAGAGTGGCTGACGAAGCCACCCTGAGCCTGTTCGTTTCCGACACTGAAGAAGAGGACTTTGGTGGTTTTAGTACGCAGGAAGAAGACGAAGATGAGGATTAATAAATCCCCTCTGTGCACGAACCCTTACATACTAAATATTAAAAAACCTGCGGCTTATAGTCCAGTGCGGCTTATATATGTACACATCAGTCAATTTAGCTTATATATGAAAACTTAGCGTCTTATAGTCCGAAAATTACGGTAATTATTGTCCAGCTTCACAAATGTTAGAATTTGCTGCTTTTCCTTTGAATAATGTTAATAGTTGTAATCTATTAGTAATAATGTTGAGGTTTGGAAAAAAAAACATTGTGAAGATGTCACTTTGGGCTCTGGGTAATTGTGAGGCTATTCCTTACTGATTTCACAATTTTTAAAAACCAAACAATCAATGGATTAATAGTGAAAATAATCAGCAGATTAATCGAAATAATCATTACTTAATAATTCAAAATTAGCTCCACCTCAACCATCTATAACAGTAAAATACTGCTTGTCTGTTAATGCATAAGTAATGAGATAATATATAGTAGTATAACAGTCACAGGGGACACTTTTCTACTGTTATTACTTAACTTCATTTTCCTGACTATATTTACATACTTTACTGCAGTAACATTATCAATCAAGAATATTTTATAGTGTCGTATAAGTACTTACTTAAGTAAAGGGTCTGGATACTTTCTCCCACTAATGTTCGGTTACCTGACACTGGCGGCCTCACCTGTAGATTTCCTCTGTGGTGGAAGGCAGTGATAAGCCAGTACTGTTTTTCCACCTTCCTCTCCTCAGCTGTCAGGAAGTGGAGGATGTTCTCGTGTCGCAGGTCTGTATTGGAGAAGATGTCCTTCTCGTTCTTCCAGGAGGCATACTCCTCATAGGGGAAGATCTTCACAGCTACTGTTTCAAACTGATCTGAGGTGGTCTGTTTCAGCTTAGCCTTGTATACCTGGGAGAAGCGACCCTTTCCCACCTGGGACAAGATCAAAAGTTATGATTTTACTGAAAATTTCAGTTAGAATGGCTTAGAGCAGAATAGCGCCACAAACAACTTTCAAATACAACTAGGTCTGTACCAGCAGATCCAACTCTATAGGAAGTGGCTCTGTGTTGTGGTTCAGGTTGTTGGCATGTGTCGAGCTGCTGTCTGACCTATCATCATCCATCATGATAGCGCAGGCGTCACTGCAGTCCAGCCCAGTGGCTTTTGGCTTGAGTTTTTTAATGTTGCTCTCCCATTCTTGGTTCACACGTTGCCGATAGGCTCGGAACCAGTGGAACATTGCCACAACCACAATCCCCATCACCAGCAGAGGTAGCAGGGTCACCAGAATAACCATAACCAAGGGGTCGTGGTGAGTTGGATCCACAACTGTGAAAGAAGACGAAGAAGAAGATGATAGATAAAAAAGTGAAGGGTATGGCAAGAGTCTAAGCCAGGGGTCTGCAACCTGCGGCTCAGGAGCCACATGCGGCTCTTTAAGCCCTCTGTAGTGGCTCTCTGTAGCTTTGACAATATTTATATTATTGTATTTTTGGTTTTACAGTGGTCAATCTTTCAAAGGGAACACCTCTTATCTTGGAGTTCAAGGTGATATTGTGACACTGAAATAATTGTTTATATTCTACTGCGTCTACGGGCGCGGCGTCTTTCACTGCAGGTGGCTTATCTTGAGTTTCAGACCCCCACTCGGTATGCTAACCATGGAGAAAACCAAAAAAAAAGTATTGGAGGAAAATAGAGAGTTTAATTCTGTGTGGAAAGATACATTTGCTTTCACTGCCAACGATGCTGGCTTACCTGTATGCTCCATATGTGGCAAGAAATGGTCAAACAACAGAAAATGTAATGTTGAAAGACATTTCAAGAACAAACACACAGCATTTGCTGAAAAGTAACAAGCTGGAGATGTGTGAAAAATAACAATTTCTGAACTGCTGCTGAAAGCGGAGCAGAGCAAATATACTTTCAAGAAATGTATGAAGTCTTCAAACTCAACTACTGCTGCTAGTTTTGTGGCTGCTCAGGAGATAGTAAGGCGTGAAAAGCAGTTCACACATGGAGAATACATGAATGAAGCATTCTTAAAAATAAGAAGCATCTATTTTTGGACTTCAAAAACAAACATGAAATTGTTCAGAAAATTAGAGATTTGTCTTTGTCTATGAAGAAATCACCACCACCATGTGGATGAAACACACTGAAATGGACATAATTAAATACAAACTGGACTATTTTTTATGTTTACTCTTTTTAAGCTATTAGGCTGCTTTTTATATTATATTAATTTTAAGGGGACTCAAATATACCTGCATAGTTCTGTGTAAAAAAAATTCAAAGTAGGCCTAAACATGCCAGTGTATGTTTTCCTCCTCTTCAAAAGAGTTTGGTGTTTTCCTTTGTTAAAATAGGTAAAAATGGCAATACGATCTCAACAGTTTCCTTTATTGTCATTCTGTAATTTCATAAATTCAACCAATATAGTATAAATACTGTATATATAAAACTTATAAGCTGTGTTATCAAATATGTTTTGAGGCTCCATACAAATCTTATTTGGTGGAATAGGGGGCAAAATAGTTATTTTCATAGTAAAGGTTGCCGACCCCTGGTCTAAGCGAAACAAAACACTGAAAAGAAGAAAAATTGAGAGAATTGATGTTGGATTTCATAAACGATTAAGACTATTTGATGGAGGGTAAACCCAAGCGCATTTATGACATTGTTGCTGTTTCAACAATCAACCATTCATTATTGGATGAGATATTGGACAAGATACAAAGGTGCACTTGTTTTTCAAGTACTTTTATTGTGGATACTTTTAGCATAGCTTGCTGATTCTTCTTTAATTTTACCTAAATGGAATTTTCAATTTTAGACTTTATATTTTTTATTGTACATTGTTTTATGGATAATGTGTCATAAGTAAAAGATGTATTTGAGTAATGTTGATTTGATGGTGATGTCAACAACTTTGGTTTAGTACTAAACCACTTCTAGAACAACTACTTTGTCAGAATTATAACATTAGAATAACTGTATCTGTAACACAAACAAACAAACTCAGGTTGTTTAGATAAAGAAATTGACCTTTTTCCCAAATGCCATGTGCAACTGCGATCATATTTCATGCTGCACTCGATGCAAGTAGTGTTCCACACAACAGCAGGGTACATTAAGAGGACTAGGCTACCTTGTTGAGAAGTTAGAGGTTTGCAGCCTGTCATATGTAGTTCTTCATCTAGCAGCTCACTGTGGCTAGTGCTTCTTGTTCCATTCCTCCCTGCAATATTTAAAACTGATCAGCTGTCAAAAAAAATGACGGTGTCATGTTTTATAGATTTTACAGTTTTGTCTCAGTGGGCTTTACAAACTGTACAGCGTACGACACCCTCTGTCTAAGGAGAGATGCCAGAAATGGAATTCTAGCCACTACCATTGTATTGGGGTATGCAAAGCCTGATTTCCTTCCAGGCAAAGTTGGCAACCCCCTAGGGCCCCAAACCCTCTGTAGCCCAGGTTTATTGTGTGTTAACCTCTTACAGTAGGGGTGTTCAACTAAAATGCTAAGAGGTCCAGTTAGAGAAAATTTCCGCAAGCAAAGGTCCGGAGCATCATAATGTCTAACTTGCGTTATGAATTAGTGTGAGATATATTGAAGCAGCCCAGTAGCTGTATCAACGTCTGCATGTCATCAACAACTGACTGTCAAATCTAATAAAGAAAGTACAATTTAAAAACATTTAGACAATATTTATTGTCACTTAACATTGAACTATGCAGATATATATATATATATATATATATATATATATATATATATATATATTACTGTAGATATGTATAGTGTTCTTCTCGGGCCGCATTTAAAAAATAAAATTGAGAAAATAAATAAAAAAGCTTTTGAAAAATTGTGCATCTTAAAATAAAGTGCTTAATCTTAGAAAAATAAAATAAAGTGTAGCAGCAGCTTGAGTTTCCCTTTTTCTTTAACTGTTTCACATCTTGATTTAATAGTCTCAACCAATGTCTCAACACATCTTAACAATTGAACAGTTTAACCAAGGCTAGCACATCCTGGGTTAAACTGTTCTTTGTGGCTGATGATGACAGGTAGGCCTATTTGCTCTATTTTGTCACAAATCAAAATCATATTGGGCTCTGAGTGCTTATTTTCTGTGCCCTCAGTTCAGACTTGAGTGGGTATGTTTGGTCAAAAACGTTGTGCATTGTCTCATATTGGCGTTTCACATCACCACTTTTAATGAGCACCACGGTCTCTGAGCATATGAGACACTGGTTTTGTGCTCCAGTGGGAAGGATGAACATGAATGAGTCCATTCTGGGTTGAAAGCTCTGTTGACTTTTCTCTTCTTGGAGAGTGCCATGAGTAGTTATTCTCTTTCCCTGTCTGCCGCTCAGTCATCTGTGATTCTCTCCCTTTCTCCGTCTTCTCTCCCTATATCACTAACTCGTCTGTCACGCACCTCTCGCCTCTCATCTATCTGTATTCAGAGTCGCAATGTTTGGGGGATGGCTTAACTCGCATGTAATTGGTCTGTGAGTTTCCTGAACCGCTAAACCAGTGCCTTAAAAAACGACAAAAGCTGCGGCGGTTAAAATAGAAATGCCCCGTCAAAATTGAAAATCCCTTAATAATTTATTGATTATAGGTCCGGGTCCGCGGTCCGCCTGTTAGTGACTGTCTTACAGTGTCCGTGAATTTACCCGAAAATACCTACAAACGACATACCCAAAGTAAATTATAAGCTGCTCTTCAACCATTTGCACCATTTGCATGATTTTGGTCTCATTCAAAAGATAACTCTCTTATTGTTCTTTCACAACGGTGAATAATCACTCCAAGTGCTTCTGGCACTGAGTAATAGTGGTCTGAATATACTGAATTTGAAGAAAATACACTCCGCCTGAATTTTATTTTGTTGAAAAATATGCCTGAAGATGGGTATAGCTGGTAGTGTTGAGCTGGAAAATACAATAGAAACATAGCACCAAGTGTTACCCAGTTTAGGTTCAAATTTCAGATAAAAGGGACAAAAATTCCTGACACATAAGAGACACAGAAACTCCGGGGATGATCCCCGGATGCTGAGGTAGTAACATACATTTACATAAATGCATACAGATAGAGAAGGGGAACTAGGCATAACTAGGGGCTGATGCAAGGCAAGCCTGAGCCAACACTAACTATAAGCTTTATCAAAAAAGAAAGTCTTTAGCCTGCTCTTAAATGTGGAGAGTGTATCTGCCTCCCGAACACAAACTGGAAGCTGGTTCCACTGGAAAGGAGATTGATAGCTGAAGGCTCTGGCTCCCATTGTGCTCTAAGAGACTCTAGGAACTACAAATAACCCTGCATTCTGGGAGCGCAATGCTCTAGTTGGTTTATAAGGTACTAGGAGATCTTTAAGATATACTGGAGCCGGACCATTAATTGCTTTGTAAGTCAGGAGAAGGATTTTGAATTCTATTCTGTATTTTATCGGGAGCCAGTGCAGAGCAGCTAATACAGGAGTAATATGATCCCTTTTCCTAGTTCTTGTCAATATACGTGCCGCTGCATTTTGGATCAACTGAAGAGTATTAAGCGACTTTTGGGACAACCTGATATCAATGAGTTGCAGTAATCCAGCCTTGAAGTAACAAATGCATGGACTAGTTTTTCTGCATTATTTTGAGACAGGATGTGTCTTATTTTTGCAATGTTACGTAGATGAAAGAAAGCAGTCCTTGACATTTGTTTTATGTGGGAGTTAAATGACAGATCCTGATCAAAGATAATGCCAAGATTCCTTAAGGTGGTGCTGGAGGCCAAATTAATGCCATCCATAACTTCTATGTCATTAGAAAAAGTGTTTCAGAGGCGTTTAGGGCCAAGTATAATAACTTCAGTTTTGTCTGTGTTTAACATCAAAAAGTTGCTAGACATCCAAGTTTTTTTGTCCTTAAGGCATGCTTGAAGTTTAGCCAATTGATTGGTATCATCTGGTTTAATTGATAGATATAATTGGGTATCATCCGCATAACAATGAAAGTTTATAGAGTGGTTCCTTATAATATTGCCCAAAGGAAGCATATATAAGGTGAATAGAATAGGTCCAAGTACAGAACCTTGCGGGACTCCAAGACTGACTTTGGCTGTCATGGAGGATTTATCGTTAACACGTACAAATTAAGATCGCTCAGATAAATAGGATTCAAACCAGCTTAGTGCGGTTCCTTTCATGCCAATACAATGTTCCAGTCTCTGTAGTAGAATGTCATGATCAACAGTGTCGAATGCAGCACTGAGGTCTAACAAGACAAGAACAGAGACAAGTCCTTTGTATGATGCCAATAGAAGGTCATTGGTAACTCTCACCAGTGCCGTCTCTGTGCTATGATGAACTCTAAATCCAGATTGAAAAACCTCAAATAAACTATTATTATGTAAAAAAACTGTTTTGCAACTGCTTTCTCAAGGATCTTAGCGAGAAAGGGCAGGTTAGATATCGGCCTATAGTTGGTTAAAACCTCTGAATCAAGACTAGGCTTTTTAAGAAGTGGTTTTATTACGGATACTTTAAAGGATTGTGGTACGTAGGCAGATAATAGAGACATCCATCTATCCATCCATCGTCTACCGCTTATCCAGGATCGGGTCGCTGGGGCAGCAGCTCCAGTAAGGAACCCCAATCTTCCCTTCTCCGGGCCACATCCTCCAGCTCTGACTGGGGAATCCTGAGGTGTTCCCAGGCCAGTGAGGAGATATAATCTCTCCACCGAGTCTTGGGTCTTCCCCGGGGTCTCCTACCAGATGGACGTGCCTGGAACACCTCCCTAGGGAGGCGCCCAGGTGGCATCCTTAATAGATGCCCGAACCGCCTCAACTTGCTCCTTTCAACGTAAAGGAACAGCGGCTCTACTCCGAGTCTCTCACGGTCTCGTTCTTTCGGTCATGACCCAGCCTTCATGACCATAGGTGAGGGTAGGAACGAAGATCAACCGGTATATTGAAAGCTTTGCCTTCTGGCTCAGCTCTCTTTTCATCACAACGGTGCGGTAAAGTGACTGTAGTACCGCCCCCGCTGCTCCGATTCTCCGGCCAATCTCTCGCTCCATCGTCCCCTCACTCGCAAACAAGACCCCGAGGTACTTGAACTCCTTCACTTGGGGTAAAGGCTCATTCTCTACCCGGAGTAGGCAATCCACCGGTTTCCTGCTGAGAGCCATGGCCTCAAATTTTGAGGTGCTGATCCTCATCCCAACCCCTTCACACTCGGCTGCGAACCGATCCAGTGACTGTTGAAGGTCACAGACCGATGATACCATAAGGACCACATCATCTGCAAAGAGCAGTGATGAGATCCTCAGGTCACCAAACTGCAACCCCTCTCCTCCACGACTACGTCTCAATATCCTATCCATGAAAATCATGAACAGGATTGGTGATAAAGCGCAGCCCTGGCGGAGGCCAACATTCACTGGGAACGAGTCCGACTTACTACCGAGTATCCGGACACAACTCTCGCTTTGGGCGTACAGGGATTGGATGGCCCTCAGAAGTGACCCCCTCACCCCATACTCCCGCAGCACCTCCCACAGTATCACCCGGGGGACCCGGTCATACGCCTTCTCCAGATTCACAAAACACATGTAGACCAGATGGGCGTACTCCCAGGCCCCCTCCAGGATCCTTGCGAGAGTGAAGAGTTGGTCTGTTGTTCCACGACCAGGACGGAATCCGCATTGTTCCTCTTCAATCAGCGGTTCGACTACCGGCCGAACCCTCCTTTCCAGTACCTTGGAGTGGACTTTACCAGGGAGGCTGAGAAGTGTGATACCCCTCTAGTTGGCACACACTCTCTGGTTCCCCTTTTCAAATAGGGTAACCACCACCCCGGTCTGCCAACCCCTAGGCACTGTCCCAGACTTCCACGCAATGTTGACGAGGCGTGTCAACCAAGACAGCCCCTCAAAACCCAAAGCCTTCAGTATTTCTGGACGGATCTCATCAACCCCTGCGGCTTTGCCACTGTGGAATTGTTTGACTACCTCAGTGACTTCCATCAGGGAAATTGACGATCCCCCATCAGCTTCCAGCTCTACCTCTACCATAGAGTGTTAGTGTTAGTCGGATTCAGGAGTTCCTCAAAGTGCTCCTTCCACCGGCCGATAACCTTCTCTGACAAAGTCAACAGGGTCCCACCCTAGCTGTACACAGCTTGGATGGTTCCTCGCTTCCCTCTCCTGAGGTGCCGGATGGTTTTCCAGAAGCACCTTGGTGCCGACCGAAAGTCCTTCACCCGAGTGTCCAAAACATGCGGCCTCAGATCAGATGATACGATTACAAAATCGATCATTGACCTTTGGCCTAGGATGCTCTGGTACCACGTGCACTTATGAGCATTCTTATGTTCGAACATGGTGTTTGTTATGGCCATTCTATGACTAGCACAGAAGTCCAACAACAAAAGACCGTTCGGGTTTAGATCAGGGAGGCCGTTCCTCCCAATCACGCCTCTCCAGGTGTCTCCATCGTTTCCCACGTGTGCATTGAAGTCTCCCAGTAAGACTACGGAGTCCCCTACTGGAGCCCTCTGCAGGGCTCCATTCAGGGTCTCCAAGAAGGCCGAATACTCCGAATTGCGGTTTGGGGCATAGGCACAAACAACAGTCAGAGTTTTCCCACCCATAACCCGAAGGCGTAGGGAGGCGACCCTCTCGTCCACCGGGATAAACTCCAACGTAGCGGCGCTCAGCCGGGGGCTAGTGAGTAACCCCCACCCCGGCCCGACGCCTCACACCTTGGGCAAATCCGGAGAAGAATAGAGTCCAACCCCTATCCAGGAGTACGGTTCCAGAGCCAAGACTGTGCGTGGAGGTAAGCCCCACCAGATCCAACTGGTAGCAATCCACCTCCCGCACTAGTTCCGGCTCCTTCCCCCACAGAGAGGTGACGTTCCACGTCCCCAGAGCCAGCCTCTGCTGCCCGGGTCTGGTCCGTTGAGGTCCTTGACCATCACTGCCACCCGTGTGACAGCGCACCCGACCCCAGCGGTTTTTCCCATGAGTGGTGGGCCCACAGGATGGATTTTTCCCCCTTTAATTATGGGGTTTCTTTTAGGAAGTTTTTCCTTGTGCGATGCGAGGGTCTAAGGACAGATGGTGTCGTATCCTGTACAGTCTGTAATGACAAATAGAGACAAATGTATAATTTGTGATATTGGGCTATATAAATAAATCTCCAAATGCGAGCGCCTGGTGTTACTCTTAGAAAAACCTGTCTAATAAGTGTTTGTCCCTTTTAACTGAAATTTGAATCTGAACTTGATAATACTTGATTCTATGTTCCTATTGTGTTTTCCAGCTCTTACCTACCAGCTTTATCCATCTTCAGGCATCTTTTTCAACAACAAACCTCAGGCGGAGTTTATTTTCTTCAAATTTAGTATATTCAGACCACTATTACTCAGTGCCAGAAGCACTTGGAGTGATTCTTCACTATTTTGCAAGAACAATAAGAGAGTTATCTTTTGAATGAGCCCAAAATCATGCAGCTGGTGCATATGGATGAAGAGCAGCTTTCAATTTACTTTGGGTATGTCGTTTGTAGGTATTTTCGGGTAAATTCGCCCACCTTCTAAGAGGTTAAGAGGTTAAGTTTGTGAAAAGGTTTTTTTATATTACTTTTGCTCTGACCAATCTTAGAATGACAAATCCATCTTGTTGAGCTCATTTGCAGTTGTCATAGAAACCTTTTTTTGCCGCTGCTAAGAGCAGTTCATATTTTTCATGAAAATTAAAGATATATGTTGATTTAAGAAGAGGGTTATTTCTGTAGGTTGATTTACAAAAACCTGATTAGCTGGGTTAATCTCACCCTTGCTTGTTGACATTGTTGGGAATGAGTGTGTGTGTGTGTGTGTGTGTGTGTGTGTGTGTGTGTGTGTGTGTGTGTGTGTGTGTTAAGCAGTAAATGGTATGGCAGGTGACAGATTTATGATGATGTCTACAAATAGCAGCTTTGTGCTGATGAGACACTTATAGTAGCTCCACCACTGACCTTGTGCGCTTTGATATACATATGTATATATATACTGTATATACATATATACAGTGCCCTCCAAAACTATTGGAACACCGAGGCCAATTCCTTTATTGTTGCTGTACACTGAAAACAATTGAGTTTGACATCAAAAGATGAATATGAGAAAAAAAACATTAGCCTTTCAGCTTCTATTTCCAGGTATTTACATGTAGATCTGATAAACAACTTAGAAGATAGCACCTTTTATTTTAACCCACCCATTTTTCAAGTGATTAAAAGTATAGGACTGACTGACAGGTGTTTTTTGTTGCCCAGGTGTGTCCTGTACATTGATTATTCAAAAAATAAATAATACTGAATGTCTACTGTCAGTTTCAGCTTTAGGTTTTGCCTGTACAGACTGCATTTTGTAATAGCAATTTAAATGTCTACTGTTTTAATTATATAAGTTTCCTATGTTAAACAAGCCAACTGCCATTTGATGCTAACATAGGAGTGCCGGTCAAATCAAACCAGGGCCAACTGCCATTTCATGTTAATACAAGACAGACGCATCCTGATTAGACTGAACTAACAAAAGACAGGACACAGCCAAATGTTTCAGACTGCTTAACTAACAAAAGACAGGACACACCCAAATCCTGATCAAACTGTTTAACATACTGAGACAGAATATTGAGTGTATCACCCAATATTCTGTTTACATAACTATTATCTTACAAGCATCAAAGTGCAGTTTGGCTCGCCCCCCTGTGGTTTTTCATCACCTCATCTCCAAACCAAATTGTATAAAATGCCTATGTGTCTTCTTCCAACCTGTGCCCTTCCATAGACTACGCTGTATTCTGTGAAACTGGTGCCATTTTGTGGCCACAAATAAATGCACAAAGACAAATCTGTCTCTATCACCATGTATTTGATTTTATATACATCTCTCCAGAGTAAAGCAGGAAAACTTCCACAACAATTTATAGTTTTAAAGGTATAACCAACACGAAGACCAGAGAGCTGTCTATGAGAGAAAAGTAAACAATGTTGAAACTGAGAGAAGATGGAAAATCAATCAGAGCCATTGCACAAACATTGGCCATAGCCAGTACAACCATTTGGAATGTCCTGAAGAAGAAAGAAACCACTGGTGTACAGAGCAACAGACGTCGAACGGGTAGACCAAGGAAAACATCATCAGTTGATGACAGAAACATTGTGAGAACTGTAAAGAATAACTCTAAAACAACTGTCAGTGACATCACCAACAACCTCCAGAGGGCAGGAGTGAAGGTTTCACAATCCACCATTCGCAGAAGACTTTGGGAACAAAAGTACAGAGGCTACACCAGAAGATGCAAACCACTCATTAATAATAATAATAATAATAATAATAACAATAATAATAAATTGAATTTATATAGCGCTTTTCAAGACCTCAAAGCCGCTAATTAGCAATAAGAATATTAAGGCCAGATGAGAATTTGTCAAAAAGTAAAGAGACGATGCTCAAAAGTTCTGGGACAAAGTTTTATGGACTGATGAGACAAAGATGAACCTTTGCCAAAGAGATGGAAAGGCTAACGCGTGGAGAAAGAAGGGATCTGCTCATGATCCCAAACACACAAGCTCATCTGTGAAACACGGTGGAGGTAATGTCATGGCTGGGCCTTGCATGGCTTCTTCTGGGACGGGCTCATTGATCTTCTTTGATGATGCAACACATGATGGCAGCAGCAACATGAAGAAGTCTACAGAAACATTTTGTCTGCCAATTTAAAGAGAGACGCAACCAAACTGATCGGGAGATCCTTCATTATGCCGCAAGACAACGACCCAAAACACACTGCCAAAACAACCAAGGAGTTCAAGAAGGGAAAGAAGTGAAAGGTTTTAGACTGGCCAAGTCAATCTCCAGACTTAAACCCTATTGAGCATTTTACCTTCTAAAGAGGAGACTGAAACAAACAACAACTGAAAGAGGCTGCGGTGAAAGCCTGGAAAGGCATGACAAAAGAAGAATGCAAAAAATTGGTGACATCAATGGGTGGCAGGCTTGAGGCAGCAAGCAACGGATTTGCAACTAAATATTAGGTATTATTCACTTTTCACATTATTTTAAGTCTCTGTTCCTATACTTTTGCTCACCTAAAAATGTGGTGTTCCATTAAAAACGATGCTAACTTCTAAGTTGTTTATCAGATCTAGATGTAAATACCTGGAAATAGAAGCTGAAAGACTGATCTTTTTTTCTCATATTCATCTTTTGATGTCAAACTCAATTGTTTTCAGTCTACAGTAAACATAAAGGAATTGGCCTCGCTGTTCCAATAGTTTTGGAGGGGACTGTACATATCTATATACACAAACCTATTTATAATTGTACGTTTTTATTAATTTACAATATTTGTACCTCTCCTATTCTCATATGAAGACATATTTTATAAGTAGAAATTACTATGTTGTCATTTATTATCTATTCATATATATGCATCCACTTATGGGTGCCCACAAAAGGAGTTATACTATATGTTAACAGTTACATTTAAATGCATATATTTGTTTACAACTACCTTACAGTGTAATGCATAATTTATTAAATGTGAATTTACTACTTTTAAATGCTTAATAGGGGAGATTAAAGTAAGGCATGTGAGTGAATGACTACTAATAAATACCTGTCCACCAATGATGTTTGGATGTGCAACTGTTGTTCACCGAAAAAACATCAGTTAATGTAGAGTTGTCATATTTGTTTGTTATATTTGATTAGTTTGTGGAGGGGTTTTGTCACAATAATATTTGCTGTTGGTTATACTCCTGTTCATGAGTTGTATAGTCAAACAACAATGCTCCTAAGTTTAAGGTTTAAAGTATTTACTCTGGTAAATATATATAAAAAACTTCCTTTTATCCAGACTGGTATCATAATATGGTGGAATCCCGCCCCAGGGAGGCTGATGACACTAAAAGTGAATATCACATTTGCCTTTACAACCCTTCATTCATAAAAAAAATTATAAATGTTTTATTCATTCATTAATTTAATCAATCAATCAATCAAAAACCTTTATTGTCATTTTGAGCTATACAATGTACAATTCAAATGAAATTTTGTTTGTCCTGGCTTGCTGTAAAAGTGACTGAATAAGAGGTCATAAATATTTAAAAGTGTCATAGTGCTGATGGAGAAATATAAAATAAAATGTGTACTTAAAATATAAATGTACTATATATAAATAACATATATACACTGTATAATATATATACATTTAAGAGTGTTTGAGTGGAGTTCACATTGCTCAGAAGGAGAAGTTATTTCTGGTTCAACAGTGGTGGATTGGGGAAAGAAACTGTTGCAGAATCTGGTTGTTTTGCTCTTTATGCTGCGGAACCTCTTGCCAGAGGGCAGCAGAGAGAACAGGCGGTGGTGGGGGTGAGTGGGGTCTTTTCTAATGTTCTGGGCTCTGGTGAGGCAGCGTTTATTAGCAGTGTCTCTGATGGAAGGAAGAGACGTCCCGATGATCTTCTCCGCTGTCCTCACCACTCTCTGCAGAGACTTCCAGTCTGAGGTGTTACAGTTTCCAGACCAGTTAGAGATGCAACTGGTCAGTATGCTCTCTATGGTGCTTCTGTAGAACGTGGTGTTACAACTAGTGATGTGTCCTTTCGTGTCGAGGCTTTGAAGCGTGTGTCGAGTAATCGCAGAAGATTTTTGTGAAGCGCGTATCGAGGCTTGTGTTGATGACGTATGTGATGACGGGTTTGGCGTGTGCAATTCGAAATATAAGGGTGAGTGAACCGCAATTGAGCCCTGTTACGACCCGGCTCGTCAAGGGAAAAGGAGTAACATAAAACCAGATGGTCATGGTTTATATAAAGTATATTTATTAATAGTATACGGATAATTGGCAACCAATTGCTTTTCAAGAGACAAAATAGAACAAAAGGAGGGCTCTTAACATAAGAGCATAAGGCGTCAAAGCCAACTAACAAAAATAAACCCCAACCTAAACAATTCTAAAACAAAGCTTGGGGTGACAACTGGATTAACACTAAATACAAACAAAAAGGCATAACAGCACCGGAGCACCTAGCGTGCTTAACAAATAACCCTAAACAGCTTGTTCTACAGGCTGACGATCAAACTGTCTCACCTAAACAACGCGGACAGCTTGCACGGAACCCGAAACACAATATGCAACATTCAATGTACTCTATGAAAGCGCGACAGTCTCGGACTAAACAAAAATGCATATGCGTAGGCTGACAACACAAAAGCAGCCCCGACTGTCGAGCTGGCCTGGCATTTGTATCCACCGGTCTCTCCAGTGCGCCTCGGATTGGAGAGCCGGAACAGGTGCACCACCAATTACAGCCAGTCTTCATCAAGGTGGGAGGAGGAGGTGTCCCCGCAGCCAATCAAGCGGGCGGTGGTCACACATCCAAATCTGCATACCTAAATAGGGACACAAGGTGCATGCATCCACAAAGTAATCCCCCGCAGATAACTAAGGCCGTGGCCGTAACAAGCCCCCTCATAATCAACACTTTATATAACCGCAAATTTGTGGGTTGTTGTTGTCATAGTATGCATTGTTGCTGTTAAGTTGTTGGTATTGCGTTTGTATTGGATCATTATGGAGCCAGCCAACTAGCAAAACAATTGTTATGTATCAGCATCATCTTCCTTGTGAGCTAGTAAAGATACCAAATCTAAATCTGTTGAAAGAATAATGTACATCCAACGTGTACATTACACATCCCTGGTGGCGCAGCTCGTAGAGCAGGTGACCCACATTCAAATGCTTGCAGCAGCGGCCCGGGATTCGAAACAGACCTGCTGCTATTTGCTGCATGTCATTCCCCTTCTCTCTGTACAATCTTAAACTGCACTATCATTGAAGGCGTAAAAAGCCTACATTTTTTTCCAGGCACTCTCTTCTCAATAACGCGTAATAACACAATCATCAATCTTTATTTTTAAATAGCACATTATATTCAGTCTTATATGTGTGTGTGAAAGACTTTTCAGGGCAAAGATACTTTAAATCCACTGCAGCCTTGCACTTCGCCAGAAGCTTCGAGAAATTAACCCAATTTTGTCATCACTAGTTACAACCCTGCTTCATAAATATGGCATATATCTCTCGAGCTCTCCCATATCTCCCCGTCACTCCGTTTCTGTGTATCCATCCGTTTCCTCATCCCACCTCGGTGTTGTCTGTCCTGGCCACTGTTCTTTTTTTTTTTTGCCTCACATTCCTCCTTTTCATGAATCTTGTTGGCCTGCTTGAGTCATGTCTGTCTAAAGCAGTCTGCTGTGTGACTGAATGACTGGTGTACTCACTGACCGCAAGCCAAGATTTCACAGTTAAGGAGGAACTGTAAAAATAATAATAAAAATACAGATCTTGGAACATGCATAAAGCTGATGGACTGATTGATACTGATTGGCTGTAACAGACATGATTTTTTTTTAATACCTACATTCTGTCCAGTCTTTGTACAGAATTAGTCATACAGAGCAGTCACCTGCCTTCTTGGTGGAGGTAAAACATTAGTTCTCTTCTTTTCCCCTGCTTTTGGTTTACAAACAAACAAATTATGTATTATTGCCATTCAGTGTGCTTCCATCCAAAAGCTTGAAATATTGCAAAAAACATTTTACTCTTGGAAAAGTTGGTGTATCAATAAAAGTAAAACATGACAAAAAGAAGAATGAAGAATGTAAATTTGACTCATCATCCATTCATCTTGTTGCTTCTACAGTAGTTTAATGGCTACTGATGGGAGAATTACACCACCAGCATCTCAATGCTCTAATGTCCTAATATTCTAATAGACTAATATGTACATTGATTCACATTTTCTGGAATTTATGTTACAATCTGTCTTATATTTAGATGGAAACCAGGCTATTGTCTGTTATAGCTGTGGATGTAATTATGGCACTTAGACAAACAAAGCGGCATTATTATCATTTGTGGCCACTTGGGGGCAGTGTAAACTTTACTTTGTCATGTAAGCAAAAGGTTTCCTATTTATGCATCATAGCTGACACCAACTTCAGCATCCATTTGGAGTTGTGTTTCTGGCCATTTGACAAATTTAAGTTAAATATTCATTCTTCTTTTAGCTCTGTTCAGGTGTCCAACCAATCCTGAGTGAAATATGTGACTCTTCAGCTGCTTAATACGCCACTATGTTCACCAACTAGTTGCAAACTGCTCTGCTGTTTGGTGCTGGGCAGGTAGTTTACAGTAGGTTTATGACAGCTTTTTCCCTGACAGGTGCATGAGAGCAGTGAGGTCTGACGACGATTTAGTTGTTTACTGGCTTGTAAAATGGCTACTTGTGAAACAATCTGGTTGTAGAAGTCTTTATCTCTCAATTCCAACTCCATACTTGTGGACTGTGAACAATTGACCTCTTTCCACCAGATGTTTATCGTCGTTAGACCAATAGTCGATGAGTTCCGAGATTGATTAACCTCTGACAAGTCTCTAGTGAGCTGTCCATCAAATCCAACAAGCCCTGTTAGTGTTTGCTGCTGTGGGATCACAATGTTGCCTCCCTCATGATGACATTTGTAGTACATGTTTGGATGCACAAACACACTCATTCACACACATGTGAATCCACAAGTGTGACTCTCAGGCAATAAACCACATGCACAAACACTATTACAGGCACGCCATAGGAATGTAATGCTGGGGAAGAACAATGTGATGCATTTGTAGAGGAATAAGACATGGCAGTGGTCCAATAAACAAACAAGGACTTCATGATGCATGTGTCCTCAATGGGAGGAAGGAACCACAACCCTAACCCTCAGGGGTGTGTGTGTATTTGTGAGTGTGTGTGTGTGTGTGTGTGTGTGTGTGTGTGTGTGTGGGTGTGTGTGCGTGTATGTGTGTGTGTGTTTGGTGTTGTAGTAAATATTCATCCAGCAATTACTTTAGACCTAGCATATATAATACCTAGCATATATAATAATAACATGTAATAGTCAATAATGTGTGAAATACTCATCTGTTTTGTATTGACACAGAACTCTGTACTCACAGCAGGTCTGGAGTACAGTGAAAATGCTGAATGAGCAGGTAATTCTAAGAGGGAAAAAGTAAGTTCCCCAATTAACTCTGAAATTATAGATTTCATCAGAAAATACCAAAGAGGAGATAAGGGGGGGGGACATGTGGCTGTAGAGGAGGCATGCACCTGTAGAGAGGGCATACGATAGTACTAAACTATGCATGATAACCGTATAAGCACCCCTCACACAGGCTAGATAAGCCTTATGCCATGTGGACACAGGTGTTAGATCATAAGGGAAGGGGAAAAACACAGTCCCTTGATTTATTGTCAGGAGACTAAGACGGTGAGGAATTAATCAACTTTTAGCCTCAGTACTATCATAGAGGTGTGGGCAAAGGTGTATAAGAGGAGAGAATTTAGTGTTTACAGCCGGTTGTAACTTCGGGTGAGTTCTTATTTTCATATAAGAATAAACTCTAATGTATCTGACTTTGTTCTTCTCCAGTGAACTTCTTTTGAATCTGTTATAACTTTAAGACTAGAACTAGACCAGAACTTCAATATCTTATTAGATTTAAAGTGTTTGAGGAGGAGGTCCAGACTTCACTTCTGGCCCGTAGAAAATACTTTTTCCTCAACATTTATTGACGAGCCATTTCCAGGAGTTGACGTGACATCTGGCGTCCTAAAAAAGCCCTACTGAATCAACTGCATTCTGCTCAACCAAGGCCACTGAAAAACTCTGAAAATCGGCAAATTCTGAATGTGTGAGTGCAGGAGATCTGCCGAATCTTAATTCGGCATAGAAAGATCGGAATTTCACGCTTCGAAAGAAACTAGATGATAAAAAGCTAAAAAGTAAAAACAGATTCACCAAAATTGAAAACACAAAAGTTGATCAAACTAAAAATCACTGGTATACAAATGCATGTTTAATGTGTGTCTAAGTCTTTTTAAAATGACACCATGGTCTGGAAAGAATGGATGAAGTGATGAAAGAATTGACGAGTGCATATTGAATCTTTTTATTGTTCTGTGGCTGATAACAACAGGAGTGTTTCTGGGTGGTTTGATCTGTATGTCCTTTAATGCTCAGGCAGCTCTGGCCAAGATAATAGTATAATACAGAAAGGCTGTTATAGCAGTGAGAAAGGATTCAAAGTGTGGATTTGTGTTGTTTAAAGAAAGACAGATAAAGTAAAGTATGAATTAATTGACAAGTGCATATTGAATCTTTTATTGCTCCGTGGCTGATAGCAATGGGAGTTTTTTTGCTCAGACAGCACAATAGTGTAAAAAAGACAGTATAAACGATATGGGAAAAAGTTGTGGACGTTCTAAAATCTGGTTTGGTTACTAACGGTGGACAAAGACGGACAGAACATCAGAGTCGTAGCGTGGTGTGAGAGGGAAGGAACAATAAAGGAGGTGTTAAAATTGTAGTTTGTGAGTTTCTCATAAATATTGAATACAGATCTGTTGTAAATAAGTACGAATAAAAATCGGGACTGAATGGGTAACAGACTGAAAGTTAAGAAATCAGCTAATTACGGGTAACGTTATTTTTTATAATTATTAAGTCAGCTGGGTGCTGACGTATTCATGTAATAGGGTGAGACTGAATGGGTAATAGACTGTAAGAAACCAGATAATTATGGCTACCGCTTCCCGTTGCATTAATATTTTAACTTAGTGTTAAGGGATTTATGTGAAGGGCGGGACTGAATGGGTAATAGACTGAAAGTTAAAACTGCTGAAGAGCCCATAGAGGACGGCAACACCAACTTGAATGTATACATAATTGCATGTTTAAAAAGTGTTTATTTAGTAGTGTTGTAAATAAATAGACAATGTTAAATACAAAGATTTTCATAGTCTGAAATCTGTTCCTCGTTAGCATAGTGGTCAGTTTTCGTCTTTTATGCAAGACAAAACTAATAAGGCTCTAAGTATACAGGTGATAAAACAATCTGTTTAAATTGTGCAAAAAACGTTTACCACTAAAGTTGGTAGAACATACATATTTTATGTATGCTACTAAAAAGCATATACTATAAGAATACTATAAGAACTATAAGAATAATTAAATTAACAATCTTACAAGCAATAAAGATTTTGATGAATGAGGCAAAGCCGTAAAAATGAAATAGTGTTATGAGAATATTATGATAACAATGAACCTGTAGAAACACAGGGAATAAGAACACAGTTTGGTTGGAGAAAAACATACTTGGATGTAAAGGTTGTTGAGCTACGACAGGACAAATAGCAAATTGAACAAAAATTGTGGCAGCTCACAACATTTGTCAATTTTAAAGTCCGGGGACAAGGCAGTAGAACAGGGCTTAAGTATTCCTTTCACATAGTAAAAGAGGAAACAGGATATAGTATGCAACTGCTCACAAAAGCTAAAGTAGAAGTAGTAACACTAAAGATAGGACATGATGTGGTGTTTATCACTCATATCATACGAGAAAAGCAAGCGGGGTGAAGCTATTTTTTCACATATGAAAAAACGTATATAACCTAAAGTGCTACTTAAAAGTTTCAATTAAGCAAACCAATCAAATGAGACATCCTTAGGAAAAGGGTTGGGCAACACAGATTAAAAGAGAGTGGAAACCAATTAAACCACTGTAGTGCCAAAGTGTACCCACACAGAACAACAATGCCGAGAGGAAAGGAGATATCCAAGGATATCAGGAAGAAGGTACTGACAGCCCATCAGTCTGGGGAAAGCTATAAGACCATCCCCAAAAGATTCCAGCTCCATCCATCCACTGTAAGACAAATCATTTATAAATGGAGGGCATTCAACATGACCGTAACTGCCTAGAAGTGGAAGCCCATCAAAACTATCATCAAGAAGCAGCATAAAAATTATAAATCAGTAAAAGCTAATCCACACATCAGAGAGTTGCAGACCTCTCTGGCAGCAAATGTACATGTGTCTACAATCCAACGAAAATTTAATAGACATGACATTCATGGGAGGGTTGCTAGAAGGAAGCCTCTGCTCTTAAAACTTTGCCAGAGAGAACTTGGACAAACCAGATGCCTTCTAGAAGTCCATTCTCTCGACAGACGAGTCCAAGAAAGAATTATTTGGTCACAATCAAAACCGCTATGTTTGGAGAAAAGCCAACACTGAATACCAAGAAAAGGACCTCCTCCCAACAGTGAAGCATGGTGGTGGAAATGTGAAGGTCTGGGGCTGCTTTTCTGATTCCGGACCTGGACGACTCCATATTATCCAGGGACACATGAATTCTCAGGCTTATCAACAAATTCTTCATCAGAATCTCCTGCCATCAGTCAGGGAGTTGAAGCTGGGCCGAAAATGGGTTCTGCAACAAGACGACCCAAAGCATACCAGCCAAACTACCAAGGAATGGCTTAAAAGAAAGAGGATTCATACTCTCGATTGGCGTAGTCAAAGTCCGGACCTCAATCCAATAGAAATGTTGTGGCTAGACATGAAGTGGGTGGTACATGCCAGATGTCCCTCCAGCCTCTCTCAACTGGCTTCTGCAAGGAGGAGTAGGCAAAAATCCTCAACAGCAGATGCGAGAGACTGTTCAGTGGTTAAAGAAGAAGTTTGGTTGAAGTAATGGCTGCAAAAGGAGGCGCCACAAGTTACTAACTAAAAGGGTTCACATACTTTTGCACATGTCAAATTTTCAGTTTTTGTGAGATAAACCACTTTTGTTGAATAAATAATGAAAATTCATAATTTTTCTTTGTTTGTGTCACATTTTTGTACAAAAACAATGACCATTTCTGGAGGGTTCACAAACTTTCGAGCAGCACTGTATATATACTGTAAATATATAGACAAGCTCAGTGTTTTTGTAAAAGGTTAGAAAACTGATGGCTATATGGATTATGCCAAATTATATTTTGTAAAAATGAACTAATACATATCATGTTATCTCAAAAGATAAACATGGTAGAGGGCTCAGGCAATGATTGGACACCATATCCAGAGAACCAGGGCTAATACATAAGACCCAATTGCCTTCACAGTATAGGTCACAACTGAGCCTTAACAAACCGCGTCAAGGGGACACAAGAGAAGGGTTCTTTTCCCATGGACACTCTAGGGCACCCCCAATCGTGAACCAGTGGTATCAGGAAGGATTCATACCAATGGAGCCAGAGTAGGAAGCCCAGCAGTCAGGAATACCATGGATTGATGACCAACAGCCGGGAACTTCAGGAATAACAACAGCCTACGAGCCGCCCAGGAGCCAGTGACAGCAGGAGAAGCAAGAGCCGAGCAGTCAACAGCACCGGATGAAGCAACTGCCGCATAGCAACAGTTAAGAACATCTGAATGGAAAATTGCAGTGCAGAGCACTTTACCTGAATCAAACTCTCCCACTCCACCTCCACTACCTGTTATGTGGCTGCATCGAATGGCCCATCAGCAGTCGTCCATTCAATCACCAGAATCACCTGATCCAATCACACCACCTCTGAAAGAGTCTCCTCAGAACTCCTCTGGAAGCGGGAGCATCATGGAGTGCTCTGACGATGATGATAATGAATCAGCAGAAAGGCATAGAGCACGTGAAGAAGATCCATATCAAACTCCTGGCTCACAGGAAGAACTTACTGACAACGAGGATGCTGAGTCTACTCCAGCACTAGAAACCAGTGACACAACTGATGTGGTCAAACTGAGTAAAGAAGAATTTGAAGAACTGACACATAAGATGCCAAACCACAAGGCAAACGAGCTACGAGTCCATTGGCTCAGACAACTCAAGAGCTGCTCAAACTGAAATGCTAGAGACTGATAAAGGCTTTTCAAATGAAAAACCAGATAAAGAAGTTGCAAGATCAGGTGAAAAAGATCACTAATGAACAGGATCTCCACAGGGAACGTCTGCGGGAGTGTCGTGACACTTTTGAGAGTTACCAGCGCTTGCGAAGAATCAGCATGCGCCTGCGTTACCCAAGGCAAGGGAACCTAATTATGAAGGACAAACACTTAACTGACAACACACTGAAATATGCTGAACTTGGTTATGCCTTTTGCCTGTTGACCGAGAATCAAAAAGTGACCCAGCACACAAGAGAGGACAGAAAGACAAAATTCGGCAGATGGTTTTTTGAAATGTTTTGACTTAGCAGTGTCGTATAATCCCGAAATCTCATTTAAGCGTGTTCTAGATCAATATAGTGTACATAGTGTAATGTTGCAATTAAGTTACGAGGTGACACGTTTGATTGTTATAAATTCTAGAATCACAACGGATGTTCTGAATAATGGACTGTGAGGAAAAATAAAGAGTTGTAACTACATAGAATAAGTAATACTTTGAGTGAAAACTATGAATACAATGTTAAGCACAAAGTCTTTAACTGATCAAATATAACAAAGAGCACTAAACTTTGCTAGTTTACAGAGCATTTTGCAAATAGGTATTTCGCTAACTTTATAGCAACAACGCACAGTGGAGAAATGTGACTACTGAAGTCACAAAGGGGGAATGTTGTAGGATATTCATCCAGCAAGTACTTTATACCTAGCATATATAATAATAACATGTAATTGCCAATAATGTGTGATATTCAATATACTCAATCTGTTTTGTGTTGACACAGAACTCTGCACTCACAGCAGGTCTAGAGTACAGTGAAAATGTTGAATGAGCAGGTCATTTCTAGAGGGAAAAAGTAAGTTACCCAATTAACTCAGAAATTATAGATTTATGAGACCATCAGCAAATACCAAAGATGAGATAAGGGGGGAGGGACATCATTTGTATTGCTATGTAGGTTTTCACCTACAAGGAATTTGGTTTAGTTGGTGCATAAATATAAAAAACATTTATAAAAATAAAGGACAGCCGGCTGGGCATTACGTTAATGTAATGTGTAGAGAGGGAGAGACAGTATCAGTGGGGGTCTCTGATCTTGTTGATGAGGCCAACTGCAGAGGAGAAGAAACCGTTCTTATGGCTTGAGATTTTGGTCCTGATGGATCACAGTCTCCTGCTGGATGGAAGTGGCTCAAAAAGTCTGTGTCCAGGGTGGGAGGGGTCTGCTGCAATCTTACCTGCATGATAACCCTATAAGCACCCCTCACACAGGCTAGATAAGCCTTATGCCCGGGATGCCATGTGGACACAGGTGTTAGATCATAAGGAAAGGGGAAAAACAAAGTCCCTTGATTTATTGTAGAATTCTGACTCGGGAGAATAGGACGATGGGAAATGATTGACCTTTTAGCCTCTGTATCGTCATAGAGGTGTGGGCAAAGGAGAGCACAGAACGTTAGAATTTAGTGCTTACAGCCGGTTGTAACCTCTATTGTATCTGACTTTGTTCTTCTCCAGTGAACTTCTTTTGAATCTGTTATAACTTTAAGACTACCAGAACTTCAATAGTTTATTAGATTTTAAAGTATTCGAGGAAGAGGTCCAGACTTCACTTCTGGCAGGGAGAAAATACAATTTCCCCAACAGGGGGTGTTTGTGAGTGTGTGTGTGTGTGTGTGTGTGTGCGTGCGTGCGTGCGTGTGTGTGTGTGTGTCTCAGTGAGAGATGCAGACTGATAGACACAAAGATAATTATTTACACAAACTATTCTTTTGAAAGAATTACTGAACTTGACAAATTTAGTATGGAGGTTTGTGGTTGTGCTAAATTTGCAACACAAACATAACAAAATAAAATTGCAGCACATACATTCTTTGAAATTTGATAAAAAGAAGATCATTTGGTGGCTTCATTTATCACAGTGAGAAATCACCAAAAGAAAGCCAGGCAAGCAAGGGAGGTTCTCAAATGAAAGAATGTGCCAAGGTTTGGGATACTGTATGGAGGGTGCTACTTTGGATGTTTCAGTGTTATAACTAATGTGTGTAGTTTTCTCTTTGGGTTAGTATTGAAGAGCTATTTGCCTAGGAATTTATTGGATTTGTGGCTTATATTTGTATTGTATGAATTAAAGGTTAAAGGGTCAGTTCACCCAAATGACCAATCACAGATACCTCCAATGGTATGCAGGCACGATAGATTTTATTTTGTGTGTCCATGTTTTGAGTTATCTAGATACTATGGAAGTGACTGGGATTTAATTTGTCAAGCTCACACAATAACATTTCAAAACACTTCATCTCTTTCCAGAATTGGTGTCCCCTGTTTATCAAAATATTCTACAAAACATACTCTTAAAAGTTTTCATAGGGACTATTCCTTTGAGATAAAGTAGTAACAATAATGCATGCAGCTGGGTGAAGTAGCTGTTATCAGAATCAGATCAAGCCCCCTATAGCCGGTGCGGGCTGACCAGAGGTAACTCCTGTTAGCTGACCCCCAACAGTTCCAGAGCAGCCAGGAGACTGGGTGACTGTTCGAAGTGTAAGCAGAAGCCCACGGTTCACCACCACAGCTTCCTGTTTAAAACAGGTTCTTCCCACTCAGCGACACACCCGCCGAGAAGCCAATTCTGGTTATTAGTAGCTCTATTCTGAGATAAGTGAGGTGTGAGACACCAGAGACCATAGTCACATGCATTACCGGGTCACATAGAACACATTTCAAGGACTGCCTGCTTTCATCTACGTAACATTGCAAATATAGGGCACATCCTGTCTCAAAAATAATGCAGAAAACCTATTCAATGTATGTGTTACTTCAAGAATAGATTACTGCAACTCCATATTATCAAGTTGTCTCAGAAAATCCCTGAAGACTCTTCAGTTGATCCAAAATGCTGTGGCGCGTGTATTGACAAGAACTAGGAAACAAGATCATATTACTCCTGTATTAGCTGCTCTGCACTGGCTCCTGGTAAAATTCAGAATATAATATAAAATCCTTCTCCTGACCTGCAAAGCCATTAATGATCAGGCTGCAGCTTATTGTAAAGATCTAATGGTACCTTGTAACCCAACTAGAGCATTTCGCTCCCAGAATGCAGGGTTACTTGTGGTTCCTAGAGTCTCTAAAAGTATAATGGGAGCCAGAGCCTTCAGCTGTCAAGCTCCTCTACTATGGAACCAGCTCCTAGTTTGTGTTCGGGAGGCAGACCCCCTCTCCACATTTAAGAACAGGCTAAAGACTTTCCTGTTTGACAAAGCTTATAGTTAGGGCTGGCTCAGGCTTGCCTGAGGTTTCTTCCATTTTTCCCACTTTAATTGTGGGGTTTCTTTTGAGAAGTTTTTCCTTGTGCTTTGCTAGTGTCTAAGTACAGAGGGTGTTGTATGCTGTACAGTCTGTAAAGCCCATCCTTCCATCAATCTATCCATCCATCTTCTACCGCTTATCTGGGATCCGGTTGCGGGGGCAGAAGCTCCACTAGGATCCCAAACTTCCCTTTTCTGGGCCACATCCGCCAGCTCCGACTGGGGGATCCCGAGGCCAGTGTGGAGATATAATCTCTCCACCGAGACCTGGGTCTTCCCTGGGGTCTCCTCTCAGCTGGATGTGCCTGGAACACCCGCCTAGGGAGGCGCCGAGGTATCCACCTCAACTGGCTCCTTCAACACAAAGGAGCAGCGGCTCTACTCTGAGTCTCTCATGGATGGCTGAGGGAGACGGCAGCCACCGGCCTGAGAAAACCCCATTTTGGCTGCTTGTACCCACAATCTCGTTCTCTCGGTCATGACCCAGCCTTCGTGACCATACGTGAGGGTAAGAACGAAGATCGACCGGCAGATCGAGAGCTTTGCCTTCTGGTTCAACTCTCCTTTCGGGGGACGCCTTCTCAGAATCCACAAAGCACATGCAGACCAGATACGCGTACTCCCAGGCCCCCAGATGGTGATAAATTGACAGCTCCACCCCTCTCTTCACCCGCGTGTCCAGAACATGTGGCCTCAGATTACAAAATTGATTATTGGCCTAGGGTGCTCTAGTACCACGTACACTTATGTCCTTTCCATGACTAGCACAGAAGTCCAACAACAAACGACCACTCAGGTTTAGATTAGGGAGGCCGTTCCTCCAAATTACGCCTCTCCAGGTGTCTGCATCGTTACCCTCGTGCGCGTCTCCTAGCAGAACTAAGAAGTCCCCTACTGGAGCTCAATACAGGATTACATTCAGGGTCTCGAAGAAGGCCAAATACTCCAAGCTGCCAATCAAAAGTCAGAATTCCCCCCCCCCCCCATAACGCAGCGGCGCTCAGCTTTACCCAGTCTGGCCAAATGTAGTTTTAGGATCTTAATTGTTTAGTATATTGTCTTCACATTGGTTTTTTGTGTTTTATTTTTTAAAAGCTTCACTCCCTTTTTGTCATGTCAAGTCTTACTTCCTGTCTGTGTTTTCTCTTTTTGTGATTGTTCATTTGATCCTCCTGTGTCCAAACAGCCTGCCCTTGTGTCTTTACCTGCCTCCTCCAGCTGTGTCTTGTTCCTGTGATTATTGTCTGTGTATATATACCTGTCCATGTCATATGTTCCTTGTCAGTTCGTCATCGTTTCAATCCTGGTTTGTTCTTAGTGTTTTTATTTTGTATTTTTAAGCTTTCATTTAATAAAGCTTTTTGATATAACTCCGTTGTCCGTATGCTGCGTTTGGGTCCTCCCCCTTTTCCATCGTTGTAACAGAATGAACCGACCAAAGATGGACCAAGCAGATCTTTATCAAGCCGCTCTAAGACTGGCTCACTGGATAAGACTCTTTGTAAAGACCCCAGATCTTACTCGCAGTCCACCTTCTTTTCAGCGAGCCAGCCCGCCGTTCCTCCGGCTCCAGCCCCTAACCCATTCTTGGATACTCGTCTGGTTCTGGGAGGTCCTGGGAGTCTCCAGAGGACTTCCAGGCTTCGGGGCAAAGGATCCAGATGGCGTCATAACAGCTACAGACCCCACTTCCTGCTCTGGTCCCGATCCTATCCGTGGCAGCCCCGAATTCCTGTCGCTGAGCCGTGGCAGACCCCAGTGCTCCCCCAAACTCCCAACGAGACCCCAGTGCTCCCCCTTCCTCTCGAGGAAACCCAGTGTTCCAACGTTTTCCCGAGACCCCAGTATTCCAACGTTTTCCCGAGACCCCAGTATTCCAGCGTTCTCCCGAGACCCCAGTGTTCCAGCGTTCTCCCGAGACCCCAGTGTTCAAGCATTCTCCAGAGACCCCAGTATTCCAGCGTTCTCCAGCCTGCCCTTGCCGGCCTCCAGAGTGGCTTTGCCGGCCTCTAACCCTGGCCTCCAGAGCGGCTTCGCTGGCCTCCAGCCCTTCCCCTAGAGCTTCTCCGCTCCTTTGGTAGCCTTATGTAGGTTGCTAGCTATGTTATCCCACCTACAAAGTTCTGATGGTTGACTGCTTCTCCAACAGTCATCAATCGGCACAAAACCAGATCATCTGAATCTCTGAAAAAATCATAGATAGGGGTATTGATTCAGGGGTCTGTGACCAGGCTTTGGCCAGGTAGTAATCTGCCATACACTCGTTTTTAACCTTATTACAACTGTACAATCTTAAGCAATCCAATAAAACAGCCCTACTATAACATATATTTTTACAAGGCCCATCATGTTCAGTTTTTGGTGACATTGTCATATCATCAAACTCGTGACCTTTCGGTACACCTTCGCACAAATGACCTAGATGACACTAAAAACAACAATTGCAGCCTTTAAGGGTATTTCTCAACTCATTTGCCTGTGGTGGAAAGTCACTAGTACATTTACACAAGTAGTTGCTTAAATGCTCAGATACTTGAACTTTAGTTGAGTATTTGTACTTTCTGCTACTTTACTCCACTCTAACAGGGAAACAACATTTATCTGGCAACTTTAGTTACTAGTTATATAGCAGATTCAGATTACAATACAAGATATAACCATTAAATAAATTACGATATTATTATATCAATAAGGCTTTTTGTCCCCAGGGGAAAAATCACAAGCTACCTAACAGTAAGCAAAAGTATTATATGGAAGATATATACATGATGTAAAATGAGTTCCATATTTACGAGCTGCAACATTAAAGCAACGAACACATCAATAATTATTATCCAATAATATAAATATATATTATATATATATAATTGGATGGTAAATAAAGTTGGCCACAGGATAAGATGGCATTTAAGAAAAAGTTCAAAATGATTCAAATCAAAAGCAAAAATACCCCATTATAGATCAAATCAAATCAAATTTATTTGTATAGCCCAATATCACAAATTATACATTTGTCTCAGTGTACTTTACAGACTGTACAGGTTACGACACCCTCTGTCCTTAGACCCTCGCATCGCACAAGGAAAAACCTCCTAAAAGAAATCCCATAATTAAAGGGGTGAAAATGGATGAAACCTCAGGGAGAGCAACTAAGGAGGGATCCCTCTCCCAGGACGGACAGACGTGCAATAGATGTCGTATGTACAGGATAAACAACATAGTACAAATACAACATTTGACAGAAATTATGTTGTGTTGAAAAAGAGAAAGTTTGGATGAATCCAGGAAAATGTCAAAAAGGCTTCCTGGTGTCCAGCAGGACCAGGGCAGCAGGCGCAGCCACCATTCCTGATCCTGACGTAAACTTTATCAGTGACAACCTGCCACATGAGACACAGAAACTCCGGGGATGATATCCCGAATGATGAGTTAGTAACATACATTTACATAAATGTATACAGATAGAGAGGGAGAAGAAAAGAGGGAGGGGAGGAGAGAGGAAAAGAGCAGGGAGGTGTCCCACGGCAGTCTACGCCTATAGCAGCATAACTAGGGGCTGATCAAGTGCAAACTTGAGCAAGCCCTAACTATAAGCTTTATCAAAAAGGAAAGTCTTTAGCCTACTCTTAAATGTGGAGAGGGTGTCTGCCTCCCGAACACAAACTGGAAGCTGGTTCCACTGGAGAAGAGCTTGATAGCTGAAGGCTCTGGCTCCCATTGTACTCTTAGAGACTCTAGGAACCACAAGTAACCCTGCAGTCTGGGAGCTTAATGCTCTAGTTGGTTTATAAGGTACTATGAGATCTTTAAGATATGCTGGAGCCTGACCAGTAATTGCTTTGTAAGTCAGGAGAAGGATTTTGAATTCTATTCTGTATTTTACCGGGAGCCAGTACAGAGCAACTAATACAGGAGTAAAATGATCCCGTTTCCTTGTTCTTGTCAATACACGTGCCGCTGCATTTTGGATCAACTGAAGAGTCTTAAGCAACTTTTTGGGACAACCTGATAACAATGAGTTGCAGTAATCCAGCCTTGAAGTAACAAATGCATTGACTAGTTTTTCTGCATCATTTTGAGACAGGATGTGTCTTGTTTTTGTCATGTTACGTAGATGAAAGAAGGCAGTCCTTGAGATTTGTTTTATGTGGGAGTTAAAAGACAGATCCTGATCAAAGATGACGCCAAGATCCCTTACAGTGGTGCTGGAGGCCAAATTAATGCCATCCAGAGCTTCTATGTCATTAGAAAATGCGTTTTGAATGCGTTTAGGGCCAAGTATAATAACTTCAGTTTTGTCTGTGTTTAACATCAAAAAGTTGCTAGACATCCAAGTTTTTATGTCCTTAAGGCATGCTTGAAGTTTAGCCAATTGATTGATTTCGTCTGGTTTAATTGATAGATATAATTGGGTATCATCCACATAACAATGAAAGTTTATAGAGTCGTTCCTTATAATATTGCCCAAAGGAAGCATATATAAGGTGAATAGAATTGGTCCAAGTACAGAACCCTGCGGAACTCCAAGAATGACTTTGGCTGTCATGGAGGATTTATCGTTAACACATACAAATTGAGATCGCTCAGATAAATAGGACTTGAACCAGCTTAGTGCGGTTCCTTTTATGCCAGCACAATATTCCTGTCTCTGTAGTAGAATGTCATGATCAACAGTGTCGAAAGCAGCACTGAGGTCTAACAAGACAAGAACAGAGACAAGTCCTTTATCTGATGCCAATAGAAGGTCATTGTTAACTTTCACCAGTGCCGTCTCTGTGGTATGATGAACTCTAAATCCAGATTGAAAAACCTCACATAAACTATTATTAATTAATTAATTAATTAACTGTTTTGCGACTGCTTTCTCAAGGATCTTAGCAAGAAAGGGAAGGTTAGATATCGGTCTATAGTTGGCTAAAACCTCCGGATCAAGACTAGGCTTTTTAAGAAGTGGTTTTATTACAGCTACTTTAAAGGATTGTGGTACGTAGCCAAATAATAGAGACAGGTTGATCATATTTAATAACGAGGTGTTAATTAAGGGTAAAACTTCTTTAAACAGTTTAGTTGGAATCGGGTCTAAAAGACAGGTTGATGGCTTAGACGAAGAGATTGTTGAAGTTAGTTGGTTATGGTTGATTGGAGTAAAACATTCTAGATATATTTCAGGAGTTACAGCTTGTTTTTGAAAGAGGTTGAAGTTAAGTCATTACCAATTCAGGACAGGAGGAGATTAATTTTGTGTCTAATAAGTATAATTTTATCGTTAAATAAGCTCATGATGTCGTCACTACTGAGAGATATAGGAATAGAAGGCTCTGTAGAGCTATGGCTCTCTGTCAGCCTGGCTACAGTGCTGAAAAGAAACCTGGGGTTGTTCTAATTTCATTCTATTAAGGAAGAGTAATATGCTGCTCTGGCATTACGGAGAGCCTTCTTATACGTTTTAAGATGATCTAAGCAGACTAAACGAGATTCTTCCAATTTAGTGGAACGCCATTTACTTTCAAGATTTTTCGACTTTTGTTTTACTACCTTTACGGATTTGTAAATTAAGCCATGGAGCTTTCTTTTTCTGTTTTATAATCTTCTTTAGAGGAGCAACAGAGTCGAGTGTTATTCGCAGTGAGGCTGCAGCGCTATCAATAAGATGATTAATTTGGGAGGGACTAAAGTTAGCATTGGAGTCCTCCGTTATATTGCTATTGAGTCCTGGTATTGAATTAAGTGATGATGGAATCACTTCCTTAAATTTAGTCACAGCACTTTCAGATAGACATCGAGCGTAGGATATTTTGCCTACTGACTTGTAGTCCAGTAACAGGACTTCAAAAGTTATTAAAAAATGGTCTGATAAAAGAGGATTATGTGGACACACTGATAAACTTTCAATTTCAACACCATATCCCAGAACAAGGTCCAGAGTGTGGTTTAAACAGTGAGTTGGTTCATGTACACTCTGACTGAACCCAATTAAATCTAATATTGAGATAAATACATTAAGGCTGTCACTATCAACATCCACATGAATATTAAAGTCACTTACAATAATTACTTTTTCTGTTTTAAGGACTAAACTTGATAAAAATTCTGAGAATGCAGATAGAAATTCAGAATACGGATCAGGAGTGCGGTACACAGTAACAAATAAAACTGGCTTTATTGTTTTCCATGTTGGGTTTGAGAGCGTAAGAACAAGGTTTTCAAAAGAGTTATAGTTTAGTTTAGGTTTAGGATTGATCAAGAGGTTTGAGTCAAATATGGCCGCAACTCCACCTCCTCGGCCAGTGCCTCGAGGAATGTGAGTATCAATATGACCAGGTGAAGTGGATTCATTTAGACTGACATATTCTTCATGTCTCAGCTAGATTTCAGTGAGACAAAATACATCAACCTTATTATCTGATATTAAATCATTTACCAATCCAGCTTTCGTTGATAAAGATCTGATGTTTAAGAGCCCACATTAAATTTTTCGATTTAGTTTTTACTTTTGCAGCGGTGGTGTTTATTTTAATTAGGTTTTCATGTATAACTCCTCTTCTGTTAACCATAGATTTTATTAATTTCAGTGGTTGTGGGGCACACACAGTGACTATGGGGATTTGAGTGGGTGACTGCCCGGAAAGAAGCACAGAGAAGTGTGTAAGAATGCAACTCTGTCTCCTGGTCTCAACTCTGGGTCATGGATTAGGTCCACTAATAAACTTTGTAATATTGTTGGATATGAGATCTGCTCCATCCAAAGTAATATGGATGCCGTCACTCCTAATCAGACCAGGTCTTCCCCAGAAAGTCCGCCAATTATCTACGAAGCCCATTTCATTATCTGGACATGGAATGATGACATGCGGCTAAACATGTCATCATTGGTTAGATTTGGCAGAGGACCAGAGAAAACTACGGTGTCCGACATTGTCTTTGCATATGTACACACCGACTCCACATTCACTTTAGTACACTCCGATTGACGCAATCGTGTGTCATTACCGCCGACGTGAATAACAATCTTACAGTATTTACGTTTAGCCTTAGTCAGCAGTTTCAAATGTGCTTCTATGTCGCCCGCTCTGGCCCCATGTGTGACTGTCATCGCTGGTGTCTCAAAATGAACGTATCTCAAAATTGAGCTACCGAAAACCACAGTTGGCTTCTCAGCTGGTTTGTCACTGAGTGGGGAGAACCTGTTAGTAACAGCAAGCGGTTGGTGCTGAACCGTGGACTTCTGATAACACTTCTTTCGGACAGTCACCCAGTCTCCCGGCTGCTCGGGCCCCGCCGGGGGACAGCTAACAAAAGATACCACTAGTCGGCCCGCACCGGCTATAGGGGGCTTGCTAACAGCTACAGTTGCTAACCACTGACTAACCACGGTGCAGAGCCGCTCATTTATCCTTCTAAAACTCGCCTCCAACCCTGCGTATAAACTACATTTAATACACGTACCATTATCACTAAAGGAGGCAGAGCAATAGCTAAACATGAAACACACCGAGCAGGAGAGAGCAGAAGAGGGAGATACTATCGCTAGCTGCCGAGCTGCAGCAGCTAACGTTAGCAGAGCCGAAAGGAGCGTAAAGAATTGAGGATTTAGCGAGAGTTGCTAAGAGAAGGAGGATAAGGAGAGAGTTGTAAGTGCTTAGGAAATACAAGTATAAGTTTAGATAGATGACAGGTAATTAGCCTATGTGATCAAGAATATAACAACATTAACTGGGTCAAGCAGGAGCTGCCAAAACAAAACGTTTTTTTTCTTGTGTAGCATAAAGGGACTACAACTTTTGTTTTGTTGTTGACAATAATTGAACCTTTGAACCTTTTAACATTGAACTTCATTAAATATGTTTTAGCACTAAGGTCATAGTTATTGGTGGTGTTGTAAAGTATTACATTATATCATGAGATGTAATGTGAATGTTTATGTAAATGGGAAGGACTGAGTGTTTATTACTGGTTAGTTCATGGGTAGTCAGAATCTAATAGAACTACTATGTGTAGTCTGCTGTATGCATTGTACTGGATGGAATCGTAAGTAACACCGTAAAGACACACGACACAGAAAGTATGAGATGGTTGGTAATAGGGCCAATCTGTAATTATTTGTTTTAGGGTTCCTCAAGTACAGGGGTAGCCAATGCGGTGCCCGCGGGCACTTGGTCGCCCGCAGGGACCACATGAGTCAACCGCAGAGTATGTTCTAAAAATAGCACTAGTCACCATGGAGCTCCGTCTAAAATTTGTATTGAATTGTTTTGCTGTTTTTTTTAAATCAATAACACTTGAATTATTCTTTATTTTAAAATTACAATATTGAATATAGAATTAAAAAAACTAAAATGTTTTATGTATATATAAACTCTGACCCTGTAGGGGCAAGCTAAATCTCCATTTCCCTTTTCGCTGAGACAAGCTAGCGGGAGCAGCTACGATGGGGCGCTAGGTACGTTTTTTACACTAAACGTGGCAGAAAAGTGAAAGAAAACAAACTATTTTCATAATGATTGGGAGGAAAAATTCTTTTTTACAACAGTGAAAGAAAAGTGTGTATGTCTCATTTGAGGGGCGAAGGCAAAGTGGCACATTGTGGAGACACTTCGGTACGTGTCACAAAAGCTACCATGCTAACTACCCAGCCGGCAGCAAAATGCTACAAATGTGGTCATTCATAAAAAACTGTCAATAAAGATATTTACAAAAATATCAGAGATGTGAAAAATAGATTGAGAACATAAATAAACAATGTTGCATGTTTAAATATATTATTATATATTAATGATAATATTATCATTAAAGGTGAACCGTGCAACTATGTTATTCAGGATACTTGTTTGTATCAAACAAGTAGCCCTTCGTATTATTCAATACCCTTGAAGTAGCTCTCTGTATCAAAAAGGGTGGTGACCCCTGCTCAACAGTTTAATATTGGCATAGGGTGGTAACATTACATTATTACATTACAGGTCATTTAGCAGACACTCTTATCCAGAGCAACTTACATTGAACTAAGTACAGGGACAGTCCCCCTGGTGCAACTCAGGGTTAAGTACATTGCTCAGGGGTACAATGGTGGCAGTCTGGTATTGAACTCCCAACCTTCTAGTGTTTTGTTTGGAAGGCGTACCTCACACCCATCATCACCACCCATGTGTAACAGGAGTCCCAGGCACAGCTATCTGAAAACCTGCATGGCTAAATACACTTACTTATGGAAGTGAGAAAATTGTTTTTTTGGATGAACAGAGCATTTAAAGTCTATGTTCTAAAAAAACCAGCAGAGCAATTTTAATGAATTCAAGTTACAGGGTCGTACCTATGCACGTTTCAGCAGGGTGAATGTTTTCCAACCTGAGGCTTGAAAACAGCTCATCCAGTTAAAGGAAAGTCTGTCTCACCACCCTTCAGCCTGCATGGGAGGTTTATCTGATCTGCTTTAATGATTCTGTAACATAATAATGAGAATAAATTAGCTGCCCCATTGCAGCAGACTGAGTCTACTTTACTGTCATACACTACAGAGGTGTACTGTGTCTCTGGGGCCTGTTCACCATGTGCTGGAGATGTTTCTGATTTGAGTTAAACAGAGACAGGAAACCATATGTCTGAGATCTCCAGTGTGGCTTGTCCCCACACACACACACACACGCGCGCGCACACACATATACACAGGCTGAGACAGACACCCAATTTTTCTTCTCGGCAGTGTGAGAGGCAGCAGCCAAACACCGCACAGAACGTATCTAGCTGCGTGTCTGTGACCAGACTGAGGATTCCCCGACGGTTGTTTACGTGTGAGGCAAACACCACATTTCCACTTCCTGTTTGTAATGACGGTGCAATCTCCAGTCTTTCCACAACACAATAGCGACCACAATGAGACCTACAACCAACAACAACTTCTGAAACACATGAAGACAGCTCTATGACAAAACACACACAGTTTCAGTGTCAGTGGTTGGAGAGAAAGAAAGGAAGAAAGGGGATGGGGTGAGAAGATGACAGCTAAGAGAGGGAAAACGATTGACTGATAAATAAAAGAAAGCCGCAGCAATAGACAACAAGTTACACATTGAGGAAATGGAGAGGCAGAGAAAAGTAAATACAAGCAACTGGTTACTCATTTACATTTGAAATATGAGGAAGGGGTGGAGATCTCCTGTTGTTCGAAGTTGAAAGTTGGCAGTTCTGAAACCGTACAGCTGTTTGAACAGATAACCTGCTGATTTTATAGTTGGTCGACCAGATACGCTTAATTGGATGTGTAAACAATTTCAAACAGATGTTCTCTTATTTTGCCAAGCTTTAATGCATTTGGTTAGTTGAAAGTGGCTGCAGTTTAAATTAATTGTCTGATTTCTTCCCGTGCAGTCAGTCACATCAAATGCATTCATAATGGCTCTAAATATCCATCCATCCATCATCTACCGCTTATTCAGCTCCAGTAAGGAACCCCAAACTTAAAACATACAGCTGTGACTTCATTACATTATTATCACTGCATCACTTATCATTGTGATAAGTGGATGTAAGAGATGGATAGGAAGATAAAATTATTCAACCAAATGCTATAAAGATAACCACGGACAATTTCTCATACTACATATTCCAGTGCAATAAGTGGCTTATAAGTAACGGTTGCAACCTGTCATAAAACCAAAGATAGATAGATAGATAGATAGATAAGATAGATACTTTATTAATCCAGAGGGAAATTTAGGAAAAAAAGAAAAAGATAAAAAAGAAATGCTGTCATTGAATGAATGTACAAAAAACAGCTACAGGGATTTATGTTTGAGCAGCAGCTGTGTGCTGTCGCTTCGTTGGAGAAATAACGTTAAAATCCACCAAACTTTTATCTCCCTCCAAAGCTGACCAACTATACCAACGTTTTAACTTATGCTAAGTTAACGAGTAACTTTAGCATGTTTTTATTTGTTGCCTGCCTATTATTCCCACTTTTCTGTAGTTATAGTGAGTATAATATGTTCACTTTTCTCTAGTTATAGTGAACATAATATGTTCACTTTTATCTAGTTATAGTGAGCATAATATGTTCACTTTTCTGTAGTTATAGTGAGTATAATATGTTCACTTTTCTCTAGTTATAGTGAGTATAATATGTTCACTTTTCTCTAGTTATAGTGAGTATAATATGTTCATTTTTCTCTAGTTATAGTGAGTACAATATCTTCACTTTCCTCTAGTTATAGTGAGTATAAAATGTTCACTTTTCTCTAGATATATTGAGTATAATATGTGATATGTTCACCTGCACTTGTCCAGAGACAAACACCCCTTTACTAGCAAAGAAGCATGCTAACATGATTGAAAATGACTTTAACAATTGCACAATTAATGAGAATATCCAGATCAATGTTAATAATCATCTCAATCTTTAATCAAGCTCCTTAGCATATGTGAACTTCTTTGCTTGGCGGAAGAATGATTATCTGTCAATAAATGATTACATTTTTTGTTGCTGTGTTTTTGAAATGAAACCTTGCCAGGTATATGTAGTAACCGTTTTATAAAAGCAATTAGCTACTTGAGGCCGTAATTTGTGCCTAACAATGCCTCTTAGCAGTTGTAAAATTACGGCCAGATGTGGCTGGTGTGATCCCATTGCAAGATGGTCTCTAGTTTGGTCTTTGCATGGAATGTTTTGGTGATATAAAGGACGGCATCCCTCCAGAGGTCTGTATGAACTGTGATCTTGACGACATCATCCTGGAGTTCTGCAACCGCGCCCTTATGACAAACAGCCAGCCATGTGGTCTCTCTCTAACATCATCCCAGTGCCTAAGTCTGGAGATCTCTTGAAGCCAGACAACTACCGTGGCATAAGTCTGACTTGTGTCATTGCAAAAATGTACAACCGCATGATACTGAACCGGATACGGAGCGCCATTGACCCTCAGCTGAAAGAGAACCAAAACGGTTTCCGAGAGAAGAGGACCACTGTGACCCAGATCTTGGCCTTGAGGAGAATCATCGAGGAGGTTAAGAAGAACAACCTGACAGCGGTTACTGTGCTTCATCGATTTCAAAAAGGCATTTAACTCGATACACAGAGGTGTGATGATGAAAATACTCAAGGTCTACGGTGTCCCTTCCAATTTACTCTGGGCCATAGGGACCATGTACAAGGGTACAAGAGGAAAGGTGGTAACCCCAGATGGCAACAGTGAAGAGTTTGATATCCTGATTGGAGTGTTGCAAGGGGACACCCTTGCCCCTTTCCCCTTCATCATAGTCCTAGACTATGCGCTCAGGAAGGCCATCAGTGGACGGGAGCTAGAACTCGGCCTCACAATAACACCTAGGAGGTCGAGACAACATCCCGCTCTAGTCCTAACGGATCTGGACTATGCGGAAGACATCAGTCTGCTCTCTGACCGCGTAGAGCAAGCACAGGAACTCCTGGGCAAAGTGGAGACAGAGTGCGCCAAGGTTGGCCTTCAGCTAAATGCCAAGAAAACTGAGTTCATAACATATAACATCCCCTGGACCATCCACCTCTAAAAACAACAGGAGGCACTGCTCTAAAGGAAGTCAATGATTTCAAATACCTGGGCTCGTGGGTCAACTCGTCCGAGCAAGACCTTAAAGTGAGGAAGGCGCTTGCATGGAGGGCCCTGAACGACATGACCTGTGTGTGGAACTCAAACCTCCCAAGACAAATGAAACTCAGCTTCTTCCATGCAACAGTGGAGTCTGTTCTCCTGTATGGCAGTGAATGCTGGACCCTGAAGCCCACCCTGCAGAAATCCCTAGATGGGTGCTACACGAGAATGCTGCGTGTGGTACTTGGCATCAACAAGGATGAGCATGTCACCAACACACACTTGTATGGGGGGGCGCTAAGGGTGGGTGAGAAAACAGCGGTCAGGAGAATGAGGCTGGCAGGTCACTGCCAGAGACACCAAGAGCTACCAGCCAGCAAACTTGTGCTGTGGGAGCCAACACACAGGCACCGATCACGAGGGCGTCTCGCAATAACATACGTGGATGTACTCAGGAAAAATACTGGCGAGCTTGCCAGATGCATGGAGGATCGGGATGACTGGAAGCACCGATGGAGGGCCCGTCTGAGGACGACCTAGTAGTAGTAAAGTAATGCCAGCCTAATCCCTCTCCAACTCCTCAACTCTCCCAACTCTCCAACTCTTCAATTCTCCAACTCTCCAACTCTCCAACTCTCCAACTCTTCATCTCTCCAACTCTCCACCATTCAACTCTCCAACGCTTTGTTGTCTGTCTCTCCTCCACTTCGCTGAGCTCCGAGCCCAGCAAAACACCACAAACGACACCAAAATGCAGTATGAGACTGCTTATTTAGGTTATTTACCTCATTTATGTGCCAAGTTTAATTTCAATGTGAGAGTCTGTGCATGCTCGAAAGAGAGACCGACAGCTGTGGGGGCCGACAATATCGGCAATGCAAGTACAACAAAAGTGAGAAAAAAGTAGATAAGATGATGAAAATAAATGCTCAACGAAATACAGTTTATTCTGGTGACTCAGGGAAAGACTGCACTGAAGCAACAAACACTGGATGACACTATTAAATATGTTTTAATAAGTTTAATATTCTTGAAAGTGTGCACTATGCAGCTTTATTATCTAGGAATATACAAGTAGGCTATCGGATGGGGACTTGGTATCAGCAGATATATTATTTGATGATTCGGTTCGTGTTCAAGATCAAGATCGGGGGCAAAAACAACTTTATAGGGACATCCCTTACATGCCTAATAAGTGCAGCTTTAACCTCAGTAGAGGGTGTTAGTTTCATGTACTCACTGGGAGAGAATAACAGTTTGTCATTACACTCCTCCTCATCAGTACAGGAGCAGAATTGAGCCATCCCACTTGTTGTGTTCTTGTCCTTCATCACACAGGTGGAGCTGTTGTAGTCATCCAGCATAACACCATAGAGCGGCTTGGACGGGTCATGACACAGAGTTTCAATGGAGAAGCATGTCTCATTCTTTCTCCTAAGAGACAGACAGACAGACAGACAGACAGACAGACAGACAGACAGACAGACAGAGCAGAGATGTAATGTTTAAAACTGTATACATAAAGAGTTATTTAGTTATCTACTAAATCACATTTAAGAGATAAAGGCAGTTTTGAGGTACCTACCAGATAGAGACACAGACCTCGTTGCTGTCCATACAGATGGATGTGATGGAGCAGTTGGACATGCAGGTCCCTGTACCACTACAGGAGGAAAGCTCCAGATCACAGAACTTACAAAGCTGACTCATAGGGTAAAAAGAGGGCATACCTGCAGAACACACACAAAAGCATCCATCAGATGGCTTCATGTTTCAGGCAAGTACTGTCATCACACTGAAAACACAGCAATTGAAATGCAAGTTCTTGCTCTGGCTTGAAGTAGAAACATGTTGACTTAATGTTAATTAATACATTTTTAAGTTTTTCTAAGACATAGTACAAAAGAATGTCAGTGTTGGTCTTTAGTTCACATGAAAGTTAACAACTGGTCAGATTCTCATGCAAGTTGTTGTGGATATCCATGGTCATCAGAGGATGAAATCTAATAGTTTTGGTAACCCCTTAAACTTTGCTGTATAAAACAACATCAGGCCAAGATGTCCCCCTCTGCACCGGAAGTAACTAAATGTAATAAACACATTGCCATAAAACATGCTGAGCCCATTCATGCTACCTAGAAGAGGATCCTTTCATGGGATGCTACATAAGCGTCATGTTTTTGATGACCTTGTGACCTTTCTTCATGTACTGTACCATATCACATAACATACAGTATGTATATTCATGCTTACAAGGATAGGTTTTTCCTCAAGAACCAGTTTGAGACCGATAGCCAACCCTCACTAACCTTAAAGTGACAAGATGGTGACTAAAAGCCGCCCAGCTGCAACGACAAATGATAACAAACAAGTAAAGTTGAGGGCAGTAAACCAAAACAATGATCTAAAAAGACAAAAACTCTTGGTAAAGTCAAGTCTCGAAACTTCATTTTAGTGACTTTAGTCTGATTCAAGTCCAAGTCTTCAGCTGTGGTATCCAAGTTATACACAATGCCGAATGGGTGAAAGTTTTGGGCAAGTTTTAGTGAGAATTACTGCTGCAAATACTTAAGGGACATATTTAACCTGGTATGTATGATATTGTAAACTATATACAGTACATAACACACAGTAGGTTGGAATCAAAGGAAAGCATCAGCTGTCTGCCAGGTCGGACCTGTTGTGAATATTCCAGATGTTCTGGAAGTTAGAGGTGAATGGACAATTCAACTGTGAAGTCAAACACTGTGAAGTCTCCTAAAACAGCTAATTATAAAAAAATAGACACAGACTTAGAAGTGGAAATTGCATTACTTCTCAATTACTGGATGCTGTTTTCAACAGGTTATAGCTATACCCAGCTATATATAGCTATATAAATAAGCATTCATCTTAATGAACCTTCTATTCAAGGAATAATTAGCACTTTGATACAGTTACATTGATTGATATTATCGCCCTGGCTAGATGAAAGGTATTACAGTACAGTGGGTCATGTGCTGACGGGGCTGGCAGTCTAGTCATTCTCCTTACTTGACTTGAGCCATCCCTGTAATCCGCCTCTGCTCTGAGACCTGTTCAGACCTGTTTCTCTGACTCAAAGCCCCTTTACTGATGGTCTAGGTGAGGCTGTGTAAGAAACCTATGAAAGCCCTGTTAGCCTGTCAGTCTGAAGGTTACAGAGCTATGTGCCTTTATGCCTTTTTTGAGTCTAAGGTTTTTGCATGTGGCCTATGTGTTTAAATAAGGCTGACTTACAGGGTGGGATGGAAGCTCTGTGTGTAGTATACAGGTGTTGTGGTTCAGAAGGGGGGTTTTAGAGTTGAAGAAACCCTCCTTCAGCTGGGAGGTCTGAGTTTAAGCCTCCATGACGCCAAATGTCTGCACTGGGTTCAGCTTCACTGAGCAGTACACTGAATTCCTTCCAGCTCTGAGCCATGTGTATCAGCTTCTCCTACAATTCTGGTTGAAATTAACAGCAGTGACTGGTTGTGGTTCAATGCCTGAGCATGCAGTTGTTCTACTGGCTGCTTTAGCTTGACACAATAATTCATCAAGAGTTTCTTTCTTTGGTCTTTCTGAAAGAAGTGAAATGTGTTCATTGGCTTTACTGTCGATTTTCTAAAATAATGAGTGTCTATTACAGCACAAGCTACTACAATTTGAACCCTCTGTGCGTTTGGAACAACAATTTATTTGTTAGCATCCAAAAACTACAGGTCATATTTAATTAATTAATTTTACCCCAACATTGCTGTGTCACTGTAATTTTTGTAGTAGTTTTGTAGTGTGCAGTTTTGGAGAAAATGTAAGTAGTTTAATAGAGGGTATGCGCTGACGTCACTTCCCAACCGGAACATGCCCACCTCACTCAGACTGAGTGGCAAAAGGGGAAAACAATATCCTGTAACATGGCTGCCAATATTAGGGGAAACTGAAAAAACGGGAGAAAAACAAACGATTATCTGCTTAAGTTAAAGTTAGTTAAACTTGTTCATTTTTCTTAGTTCAACTTACCAAAGTACCAGTGGTCCATGGACAATAACACGTGACCAGAAATCATAACCGTCCTGTTGCTCTCACGTCAGCAGTTTTAGCTGCTCTAGCCTGGAAAAATGTGCATGCATGCTGAAATTCCACTATGCTCTTATGGCAGGAAGTGCAGTGAAATGCAGTGAAACCATAGAGATATATGATATGTTAGCTAGCCGCTAGTGTTGATATTATTTATCCAGTGTGTACTTTGTATTAAACATATAAGATGAAAGTGTGTAAAATTACAATGATGTATGATAGTCAATCAGTCTGGTTTATGAAACATCTACCAATGCATATTTGCATAGTGAGGAGGTGCAGATATGACGTCATAGTTCAGTGTAAGTTCAAATGTTTGGAAAAAGGCAGAGGCAGCGGATAGGGAAGGTACGCCCCCGGTCAACCCACTTAGGAGGCCCTAGGGGAGTGGGGAAGAACCCTTAGCATGGGTATAAGCCAGGGGTCGGCAACCTTTACTATCAAAAGAGCCATTTTGCCACCTCTTCCACCAAATAAAATGTGTCTGGAGCCGCAACACATATTTCATAACACAGCTTAAGTTGTATATATAGTTATACTGTGGGCGTGCGTAGAAACGAGGAGACAATAGACAAGTTGTCAAGTCGAACGTTTACTTCCCAACATGAACAGCGATACAGCGGCAGTAGTCAAGCCTCCAACCACAACAGTCACGACAGGTAAAACAATAACAACTCCCCCATTTCTCACTTCCGTTAACTCTTAACATCTCCAAGCAAGCTCCTGGGTTACCTGTCTTAAGGGAGACATATCTCCTCTCATAATGTTCAGTGAATGTCTATGTTCCCAGTGGGTCACCCCAATACTATATTTGTTGCATTTATGAAATTACAGAAAGACAAAGGAAACTGTTGAGATTGTATTGTTATTTTTTAATTGTTATTAGGACAACACCAAACTCTTTTAGCGGTATCAACTCAATTATTTCTTCCTGCACCACATCAGAGTTCACATACCTGCATAACAGCGCTGTCTGTTCAATATCATTTACATCACTTGACTCATCACAGGCGATTGAATATGCTTCAATTGATGTCCTCAATTTGCGGTTTGGTGATGTTTGTTGCCATTTTAATGGCCCTGTCCTTGACTGACGGTCTTTGCAAAGAGAGACATATCTCAAATTGTCTGAACAATTTCAACTTTTTTTTTGAAGTCCGAAAATAGATGTTCTGATATTTTTAAGAATGCTTCTTTCATGTATTCTCCATCTGTGAACGGCTTTCCACGCCATACTATCTCCTGAGCGGCCACAAAACTAGCAGTAGTAGTTGAGTTTGAAGATTTCATCCATTTCTTGAAAGAATATTTGCTCTGCTCCGCTTTCAGCAGAAGGTCAGAAATCACTTTTTTCGGGTATCTCCAGCTTGGTACTTTTCGACAAATGCTATGTGTCTGTTCTTGAAATGTCTTTCGACATTACATTTTTTGTTGTTAGCTAATTTCTCGCTATCAAGCAGACAGGTAAACCAGCATCGTTGGCAGTAAAAACAAATGTAAACGAAATGTAAAAATAAAATTAAATGTATTTCAGTGTCACAATATCACCTCGAACTGTCCACTGTGCAACAAAAAAATCCATAAAAATAATGTTATTTATTTCCATGTTTTTTTTTGTCAAAGCTTCAGGGAGCCACTGCAGAAGTTTAAAGAGCCGCATGTGGCTCCTGAGCCGCAGGTTGCTGACCCCTGGTAAGCAGTGACATGCTCTTGTAAAAAAGGGCATGACAGACCTAAACCATGGTGAAGGCCCAGTGACATCCTTGGAAAAGGCCTGATGTCAGGGAATGTTTTAGCACTCAAGGTGCTAAATCCAGAGGATGATGTGGGGAAAACATCGTTTTGATTTACGAGAAATAGACAACCATGCAGCCTCATCCGGGGTGCAGTATGTGAACTAAAGTATAAAGAGGGGGGCCGGATTATTACGTTGGCAAAGCATAGCAGGCTGGGTTCTAATAGTTTTGAGCTGTACTTGTACAAGAATAAACTCTTTTGTATTTGACTTTGCTTCTCTCCAGTGATTTTCTTGTAAAACAACCAGCACGTCTATAGCTTATTAGTTTTAAAGTGTTAAAGGAAGAGGTCCGAACTTCACCTCTGGCCCGGAGGGAAGACTTTTTTCTACAACACTAGGCTGATTTGTGCAAGGTAAATAGCTATAGGCTTATGCTAGTAACTAATAAGTTACAAAAATGTTTGTATATGCTGTTAATTATCATCCCTAGAGAGAAAGAAAAACGGAATTGACAGGTTCAACAAGAAAATTAAAATTGGTGCATCTCTAATCAACACATGAAATAATTACAAAGCTCACTGGCTGCAAAGTGTAACTCTCCCCCTGTCACTCATTCAGATTAATTCAGTGTCTGTGGCACTCTGCTGCACTAAATCAACAGGTTATATTTGTCACTGAGATTGTGTGTGGGTGTTAGCGCTCTGCTATTTCATACTCTATGTCCTGGCCCAAACTAGATTGTGAAATGGAATGTGTCTTGAAAGTATATGTGTAGATCTTAACAACATGAGGAATGAGAATTCATGCGTTCAGCATTCAATTTTACAGTTCAGCTCTGCAGTCATGTTGTCATGTTGGTTGATTTAGCTATAGCACAGACTACACTGCATGCAGTGGTTTTGTCTATGTCAGGCCTATTCAATTAGCAGCCCGCAGGCCGGATACGGCCCTTGTGAACTTTTTTTCTGGCCCGCAAGAGGTTGCCTGCAAATCGGGCTGGCAAATATAGCGTAAATAAAACTAAAGCCTGATTCACACCTAATGCGGCGAAAACGCAGGTGTTTCCATTCCACTCCGAGCTGCAGCGGCGTCCAGAAAAAAATGCACTGCCATCGGCTCAGTCAAGCTCACGCTGCACACTGGGTTGGCGGGCCACAGAGAAAGTCACTCCCTTACATACATTTAGGGAAGTGAGTCCACTTCAGACCCATTTTGTCCAATGGCTATCGGAAAGAATTTTCAACTTTGATGGGAAGTGGACCGGTATTTGACCCTCCCTTATTTAGCCCCCCTGAAGGCTTAAAAATAAGTGGTCCGGGGAACCCCCCTCTAAGTGTTGGGTGTGGTTTTGGGTCGCTGACCCCCCCCAACCCAAAATAGAAATTTCTCTAACCTTCCTCTTTTCGCGCAATTTGCATATTTTCCACAGGTGCCATTGGACAGATTTTGTTCAATGGCAATAACATTTTAGGTTATTAGAAGTGGACAGATTTAGTCCAAGGGCAATAACTTAACATGGAGGCCCAGGTTATTAGAAGTGGACAGAGTCTTTTAATGCTATGTTAGCTTGATGCTAAGTCTGAGGATACTGAAACTAGGTGTGTACTATCCCCTAGGACCATGAATAAGTGCTGTGAATCTCAAGATGATTGGACAATGTTTAGGTTTTGGTTAGCTTTGGCTACGTAGCTCGAAAGCTAAACCAGCTCTGATTTGCCTATAACCTAGAATATAGTATCCCCCTAGGACCATGAATAAGTGCTGAGAATTCCAAGATGATTGGACAATGTTTTTTCATAGTTGCCTATGATCTATATATGGCAAAAAAGTAAAAAAACGAACCAAAATTCACAACACAACGGAAAACAGGGCCTTAATTGATTGGAGGTCAACGCAGATGGTGGACAGGGTCATCTCCACAATGCTAAGTGTGAGGAGGCTGAAACTCAGTGTGTACTATCCCACTAGGACCATGAATAAATGCTGTGAATCTCAAGATGATTGGACAATCTTGGTTAGCTTTAGCCACGTAGCTTGAATGCTAAACTAGTTCGGATTTGCTTCAAACTTGGTGAACTTATAGGCCTGGTACTAAGGATGCTATACCCAATGTTTAAGCCTCCTTGCTCGATATATTGCAAAAGTCCCCTAGGGGGCGCTATGCCCCCCCCCCTCACAATCTCACGTAAAGTGAGAAACAGAGCCACCTAGGGCCAACGGGAAGTGCCAACTCTGTCCAATGGCAATAATTTAACATTAAGTGCCAATTCTGTCTAATGGCAATAACTTGGAAATCTAATCTAATGTGAGCAACAGCGCCACCAACAGTAATTTTAATTTGTTACACATCGATGTCCAATGGCAATAAACTTATATTACAAATGGACGTCTGTGTGTACTTTTTTCCGGTGGCAATAAATTAACATTGCGAGCTTGTCCATTTCCAATTGAAAAGAATCCCACTTCCCTAACTTTAGCTCGGCAAGCTAACAACACACTTAAAGATGTCTCTCACCAAGACAAAGAAACCTAGAGTTGATTCAGCCGCAGTAATAACAAGTAATAAACTGGTGTGTTTATTGTGCAACGAATGTATTTCCGTGATGAAAGAATACACCGGGAAGCGACACTACAAGTCAAGTGACGACTCGTTTTCTGCCAGATTTCCCGTGGGCTCTGAGGAACGGAGAAGGAAAATACAGGGACCGCTAGCATCATTTAATGGAGTCAAGTGGCTTTTGGTCGCTTTTGCCCAGGACAAGAGAGCCTCGATAGCAGCCCTGCTTTTTTTTGTTCTCTCCTCTCCTTTCCTTCGCTGTGTCTGACTGACTGAGACCCGCGAAGCAGAGAAGAGAATGTGAACGCGCAAAGTAACGCAGTAAACACGGAAACATGCACATAAACAAGATACATATCATTTAATAAAAGAGCACCTGTTCAATGTGAAAACTGGGTTCTGAATATAAAAAAAAACCCAAAAGTGTAATTTCTCTCACTGACTCAAACAGGCTCAACATGACAGAAGTCTGATATGTGTGGTAGTTCTATAGGAGTGCATCACCTGAAATGCACAGTTAAAAGGTTTCCCTCTACAATGACATTTTTAATTTCCCTTCCCCTCTGAATGCCATATACAGTACAAGAAAATAGGCTATGTGTGTGTGTGTGTGTGTGTGTGTGTGTGTGTGTGTGTGTGTGTGTGTGTGTGTGTGTGTGTGTGTGTGTGTGTGTGTGTTAGGGTTGAGTCAGTGGATTAGATTTGTATATCTATACAACCAATGTGTTTATGATTACCTTTTTTATAGAGCACTAAATTATTCAGAAATTGTTTTGTTGCACAAAGTTCTTCATACATCTACCCTCTTAATTTTCCTTTCAAATTGCACCAGATATATAGTTATATAAAGTTATATACATGTAACTTTAAAATGTATATTTTTTTTTTCCTGTGAGCAGTCCACCCACCATAGTCTTACAAAACCCTGTGAGAAACACTTGATACAGGACAGTACGTTCAGGGTTATAAATATGTGGTTAATGTTTCGATTTAAATGAGTTTATGAGAAAAAGGGACATTTATTTTAGGTCAATCATTTCAAAATATAAACAAGACAAAAGAAAAATATCAGTAAGTAAATGTCCCTATTTATGGATTTATGATAAAATAACAGCGCTGTTAATCTAAGATAGAGTCTTCACAGCCTTTACTTTGAAGTTTTAGCAGATTGTGCTGGTGCGGTGGTATGTGGGTCATGTTCCAGCTGCTAAAGCGCTTTGACTTTCTTTTTTATTACAGCTGAACGTTTTCCTGCTGCTAGTCCATGTGTAGGTATTATAGTATGAAAAAAAAGTGACCTCAGTGTGTCACAGGAGAGTGGAGGAGAAAGTGTGGAGTGTCATTAACCAAGCTCTTGAAGGCTCCTGAAGGGGTTGTAAATTAAATGTGAGATTTCTTTGTGTTCTGATATTTCCAGGAGAGAAATCATGCTACTGTGACCTGCTTCCGTCTGGCTGTCAGAACCATGAATAACCTTCATAAAGTTTCACTTTTTAGCAGGAGATCAAGTAAATTTTCTTCGTCATTGCGATATAAACGTGAACGATAAACACATCGCAAAAGACTGGCTGAAACGCAATAAATAACAATTATTTTATTTAGGTATAGTTAACGAAAACCCACTAATAAACATGCCCCAGTAGTATTTATTATTCCGCTGCAGCCTCTCCACGACTTTGTGTCGTGGCTGAGATCCTCCACATACACGCACGCACACACACACATTGTCACGTACGCACACACACACACACACACACACATTGACACACAAACACGCACACACATATACAGACGCACACTGAGCGAAGTCAGCAGACAGCAGATCAGAGAAAGTGGAGTGAAAGTAAAGTGAACCGGGTGAAGTGGAAAAGTGATAACTCTGATTACCCGACAAACTACATGTCACTACTACAATAGCATTGTTACTGTAATGTACTGTGCAGTAACAGTGCTGTAAATGCAATAAAACCCTTTCAATCTGCTTGGCCCACAGCCTCTCATCCACCTCCGCTATGTTTTACACAAGCACAGCACGCTAGCTCGGCTAATAGCAAATTGTGCCAAACAAGCTAAAGCATAAACTGTCTGTATGTAAAATGGCTGTATAGGCTTAATTTGCTACATATCTTAAAATTTGTCAGATTCTTGTAAACGTACACGCTATCTGTCCTTGTGATTCATTGCCTGCAATGATACCTGATCAGCAGAGAACAGAGGACAGGAGGACAGACAACAGGAGAACAGAGGGAGGAGGACATACAACAGGAGGACAGAGGTAGGAGGACAGAGGGAGGAGGACAGACGACAGGAGGAAGGACTGATATTGAATGAATGAGCGTTCACTGAGTCAGTAATGTGATATCAATAATATGATTTATATGACATTTAAGATTTTTTTGAGTGAGTTTATAAAGTTACTTTGCTGTTGTTAATATTACCGCTGCAGCTCTAGGTATAACAAATCAAATCAAATGTATTTATAGAGCACAATATCACAAATTACACATTTGTCTCAGTGGGCTTTACAGACTGTACAACATACGACACCCTCTGTCCTTAGACCCTCGCACCCGCACAAGGAAAAACTTCCTAAAAGAAACCCCACAATTAAAGGGGGAAAGAATGGAAAAAACCTCAGGGAGAGCAACTGAGGAGAGATCCCTCTCCCAGGATGGACAGACGTTGTGTGTACAGGATAAACAACATAGTGCAAATACAACATTCATTTGACAGAAATAATGTTATGATAAAAAAAAAAAGACTGAATCCAAGATAGTGTCAAAAAGGCTTCCCGGTGTCAGGCAGGACCAGGGCAGCAGGCGCAGCCACCATTCATGATCCAGACGTAAATTTTATCAGTGGCAACCTGCCACATGAGAGACACAGAAACTCCGGGGATGATGCCCCGGATGCTGAGTTAGTAACATATATTTGCATAAATGCATACAGATAGAGAGGGATAGGAGGGGAGAGGGAGGGGAGGAGAGAGGAAGAGAAAGGAGAGCAGAGGTGTCCCCCGGCAGTCTAAGCCTATAGCAGCATAACTAGGGGCTGGTCCCAGGCAAGCCTGAGCCAGTCTGCAAAGCTATAAGCTTTATCAAAAAGGAAAGTCTTTAGTCTGCTCTTAGATGTGGAGAGGGTGTCTGCCTTCCGAACACAAACTGGTTGGTTCCACTGGAGAGGAGCTTGATAGCTAAAGGTTCTGGCTCCCATTGTACTTTTAGAGACTCTAGGAACCACAAGTAACCCTGCATTCTGGGAGTGCAATGCTCTAGTTGGTTTATAAGGTACATTTTAAATGTAGGTATATTTAAAATAGTCAATTCTAATCTGAATTTAGAGAAAATCATCATCATCATCATCATATCACCATCATCTTCACCATCATCATCACCATCATCATCTCCATCATCACCATCATCTTCACCATCATCATCTCCATCATCATCTCTGCTCCCTCCCCTCACATGAGTAGTTTTCTCATGAGAGATGTCTGTGTGTGTTTATGTTTATATATATATTTGTGTTTATGTTTGTATTTTTCTCAGTGGTTTAGAGAATGCGAGGCTCTGTTGGGATAAGGTGATGTCTTAACAGGACTTAACAATATTTGAGTAAAAAACTGATAATGTCAACTGTAATTGACACCTCAAACCGCCTGAATACATCATCCACATTGTAAAATGTATTTTCATGTTTAAATAGTGAAAGGTGAGCAGCAACCGACAGTGAAGCCTATACTACTGCTGCAGCTGCTGGCAGGTTTGGAGATCTGCTTCAGATAATCTCAACCAGCACAGAACAACAGCCTTTTTATTCATAATATATTTCTTAACATTTATTTAGTCATGGTGTCCACATTTAGAGAGTATGATAGTTTAATAAATGTACATCCCTTTGTGAAGCCAAGATCCCTCCATCTACACTGACACTTGCCACTGACACTGACAATGCAATGAAAATATCTCTGTGGAAATAAGAATTTTTCTCCTGTCACTGAAATGAGGAGAAACAACTGGCAGGAGGCTGCGCGGGGCTACACAACTGCCACAGTAGACGGCTCAGCTCTCCCTCTGCTCCTGAAAGTTATCCTCCCACCCCTACAACTCCCTCTTAATCCACCTCTGCCCATAATCTTCTCATTCCTACCATCTTTGTCTTCTTCCCTCTCTCCCTCCCCCTACATCTTTCTTCCCTTTGACCCAGGAGTCATCGAAGCGAGTCGAGAGGGGAGAGCGTGAGGGGAAGTCGACTAATATGGTAAAAATCAGAGGGAGACACTTCAGTGGGGTTAAAGTGGATGACCCATTCTCTCCTCTCCTCTACTACACACTGAAGCCTAATAAAGTCAGTGTAAACACAGTAGGACTGCCCACACACACAAACTATTTCACACCATTAGAAACTGCTGAATTCTTCTGTATCTTCAATAATACATGTGTATGTAAGTCAATGAATCACCCGAAAGACGATCTTTCTATGGCTAAAAGAACATATTCATCTATTTCCCCATGCAGCCTCCTATTTCTCTTTCTCTTTCAGCCTTGTTTTTTGATCGGCACCTTCAGAATAGCTGGGGTACGGCACTATTGCAAGCACATGGTGCCCTTTGCCCAGACACTAAGATTCCCTGAAAGGAAAGAAGAAGAAACCTTTGTGTGCCCACTGAGCGGATGGTTATCCACATCAATTGAAAGCAAACAAACAAAGAAAATATAAAAACAAGAGTCCGGCCCTGGTGTTTCGATAACCAAAATGTCAAGCTGCTCGGATACTGGCAGAGTGGTGGGCACATTTCTCTAGAGAAGTCAGAATGACAGGTTGTGTGTGTGTGTGTGTGTGTGTGTGTGTGTGTGTGTGTGTGTGTGTGTGTGTGTGTGTGTGTGTGTGTGTGTGTGTACACGTCTATTTGTGACACATAAAATGCTGCAGCACCACACAGTCCTTCTGGTATGTGGGATTTCCAGGTTCAAAATAGGCCCCTTCGTGGGAGGAGAGCAGGAACAAACAGCAGAGAGAAAGGGGGAGAGGATACAACACATGATGTGTGTGTTCACAGCAACCATGGCAGAATTTTGCTTGTCATTTTCATGCTGTGCTCAACCTACCCACCTGTCAACAAGCGTGGGAAAGTTTTTGTGGTTGACTGAAATAGGTGTTTGGTATGACAGATGGAAAGTGGCCAAGTGGGTTGAATTGCCACTGGTAACACATGGGATTGCAGTGTAGAGGATGGAAAGTGGGATTGCCACCACATAAATTTACATATTACCCTGAAAACCCTTTTTCACTGTGATCACATTGGGACTGAGGAACTAGGTGGGACATTTAATAAAAACTTACACTGCGCAGCCAATAATTGTTTAAACATGTAGTTAGAATTCTAGTGTTTTTTCAAAAAATCCCAAAGATACCAAATATAAGGACATTTGTATAAAATGCAAGCATAAGACTTTATAAGAAGTTCAGCAGAAGATACAGGACATGCAGGAGGGTGTAAGGGTCCAACAGAAAGATAAATTTCTCTACAAGCAATTTATTTCGCACTTAATAGCTTTTGAAATACAAAAAATTACTGCTCAATACATTATCAATTCTACCTTATAGAAACTTATAGGTTTTTACATCTGTCTAATGTACTAGTGTAATGTGGACAAGCGAGCGAAAGAGTATATGTGAGCAGTGTTTCAGCCGCTGTATGAGTCACCTGTTGCCCCGACTGTTTGCCAGGCTCAGTACTACAGAGGCCAGGTTAGCTAAAACGCACAGACTGTCATTAGTGTCATTACAGGAGTGCAGTGAGCTCATAGCAATAAACAAACAAAGCCTAGTTAAACTTTAGGTTATGGTAACTCACCGAGAGTCCCGGGCTCCAGCAGCACAATAAGGAAACAGATAGATAAAGCTCCCTGTAAAGAGAAAGAGCTGTCCTGCCCTTCCATGTTTCTGTCCTCTGTCCAAAGAGTCTCCTTCACATTAAAGTTAGGTAAAGCAGAGTCCAGCGCTCCACTCCACTCAACAGCTGGAGACTCACTGCTGAACCATCCATCCACACACACTACTCTGACAGGAAATCTCTCTCTCTCTCTCTCTCTCTCTCTCTCTCTCTCTCTCTCTCTCTCTCTCTCTCTCTCTCTCTCTCCAGTATACGTGTAGAGGTGTGTGGGCAGTTTTCTAATGGCCCCCATTTATAAAAGTTTTATTAGGCTGCAAGTCACAGAAGGCAAGTTTGTATGATCCTAACACACATCAAAAGTGATGATTTTTGCCACATGATCTGCGGAGAACCTTGTGGGCAGGGGTTAGCTCGTGGCGGCTCCTCTTATTTGTCATTATGAGAGATCATTAGGTTCATTGAAACCTGGTATTAAAGAGTTGAATGTTTCACATTTTAGGAGTAAGTGCACCTCTGTCACAGCATCACCTGTCCAACATTGACACATATTTGTTTTCAGGATTTTTTTGTGTCTTCCAGTTTGTGCTCACTGAGCCTGTTAAGGATGTGTCTCTGCTTTCTGTCTCTGACAGTAGAGAGATATTCTGCCAATTCATAATCTCTTTTTAGATTCTAATCTTATTTGGCTTTGAGTTTTTTCTTTCATGTTCTAAATAGTTTCCTTACATTGTGTTAAAATTTGTTTTACTGTGATAGGTGTTTGCACAGTGGTGTTGTTGTGAGACTGGTCAGAGATAGGGGTTATATTTTGAATAGAGATGTACAACACACATGTCAAACTCAAGGCCTGCGAGTAAATATCATATGTCTATCATAACTGGACCGCCGGTTTGGGGAATTAAATCAATGCATAGCACAACCACGCGAAAAGACATATTTGAGGAAGTATATAAATGTGTGAATGAAAGGAAATTGACCCGGGACAAACTGACGACAGATGTGGTGAAAACAGCGGATTAGTGGGCAGGATGCGGGACAACATGCAGCAGCAGAACTATGCAGGTGAGCTGATGGTGTGTCACTGCATCATACACCAGGAAGCGCTGTGTTGTGATGCTCTGGGAATAGAACATGTAATAAGCAACGTAACACAGACAGGTACATTTATAAGAGCCAATTTAAGTCTTTTCCTGAGGAGATACATTCTGAACATGGCGACGTGCCCTATCACACAGAGGTGTGATGGCTAAGTCGAGGGAAAGTGCTGAATAGATTTTTCGAGCTGCATGAGGAAGTCTGCCAGTTTTTGGAAAGCAAGGGGAAAGACAGCTCTCTGGAACGAAAAGTGGCGATGTGAGCTGGCCTTTTTGTGCGACATAACGAAGCATCTCACTGCGCTAAACCTCCAGCTTCAGGGGCAGGGCCGTGTGATCACAGATATTTATGATGCAATGAGAGCGTTCCAAGCCCAGCTGTGCCTGTTGGAGACTCAGATGCAGCAAGGAAACTTTGGGTACTTTACGTGTTTCCTGACAAACCATGTCTCCACCGCGGTGTTCCCGATTGCGCATTTTGCTGATAAACTGAGCACACTTGGCATGGAGTACACTCAGAGAATTGCCAACTTTTCAGCTCAGAATTCTTTTTTTTTTTTTAACTGCTCTGCACTCCGTTTGCAGTTGATGTGGAAACGGCACCTGTGAACATCCAAATGGAGCTGAATGACCTCCAGTGAAATGACACACTCAAGGCAAAGTAAGACTCTGTGGGCGATGCACAGTTTCCAAGCTTCATCCCCAAAATGATGCCTCACCTTAATGCTTTCTCGATGATGAAGATGAAGAAAACCCACACAGGCGTCGTTTCACTGATGCACACCTTCACTCACTGAGGATTTCCACAGCACAGATCCTAACTCCAAACATTAATGAACTGGCAACTAAGAAAAGATTCCAAACTGGCTCTGACACGTGAATAATAGGAGAAAGTAGCCTACTTAAATATGTTCCATAACTTTTAGCACTTTATCCAATACGTCTATCCTGTTCAATAAATGTGGACCCTCTTTGGCCCTCTCTGTGATGCAGCACACAGAAAACCAGGAATAGTGGACATGGAGGTTTATTCACCAGAATCAGCAGGTACAGTAATTCACAGGACACAGTTCGAGATATAATCCAAACCGATAATCTAACACAGCAGAGGATCTCACTCAGACACAGGTAACTCGAAGTCGGAGATTTGGAAGCCAAGCTCGAGGTCGGGGACAGAAGGCTGGTTAGTATTCCGAAGAATTTGACGAGGCAGGTAGATCGGAGAAATCGGAGGAAATCAGTCCAGGGTTAAAGTCTGGCATAATGTGGAACAATCTGCATGTCATCATTCCGTCGCTGGCTCTCATGGTGGTGTCCAGATAATGATGTGGGCTTCGTAGACAATTGGCAGACTTTCTGGGGAAGACCTGGTCTGATCAGGAGTGACGGCATCCATCCTACTTTGGATGGAGCGGATCTCATATCCAACAATATTACAAAGTTTATTAGTGGACCTAATCCATGACAACCCAGAGTTGAGACCAGGAGACAGAGTTGCATTCTTACACACTTCTCTGTGCTTCTTTCCGGGCAGTCACCCACTCAAATCCCCATAGTCACTGTGTCTGCCCCACGACCACTGAAATGAATAAAATCTATGGTTAACAGAAGAGGAGTTATACATGAAAACCTAATTAAAATAAACACCACCGCTGCAAAAGTGCAACTAAATCAAAAAATTAAATGTGGGCTCTTAAACATCAGATCTTTATCAACGAAAGCTGGATTGGTAAATGATTTAATATCAGATAATAAGTCTAATATAAGTTTTGTCTCACTGAAACCTGGCTGAGACGTGAAGAATATGTCAGTCTAAATGAATCCACTCCACCTGGTCATATTGATACTCACATTCCTCGAGGCACTGGCCGAGGAGGTGGAGTTGCGGCCATATTTGACTCAAACCTCTTGATCAATCCTAAACCTAAACTAAACTATAACTCTTTTGAAAGCCTTGTTCTTACGCTCTCAAACCCAACATGGAAAACAATAAAGCCAGTTTTATTTGTTACTGTGTACCGCACTCCTGATCCGTATTCTGAATTTCTATCTGCATTCTCAGAATTTTTATCAAGTTTAGTCCTTAAAACAGAAAAAGTAATTATTGTAAGTGACTTTAATATTCATGTGGATGTTGATAGTGACAGCCTTAATAATGAATTTTTCTCAATATTAGATTTAATTGGGTTCAGTTAGAGTGTACATGAACCAACTCACTGTTTAAACCACACTCTGGACCTTGTTCTGGGATATGGTGTTGAACTTGAAAGTTTATCAGTGTGTCCACATAATCCTCTTTTATCAGACCATTTTTACTTTTGAAGTCCTGTTTCTGGACTACAAGCCAGTAGGCAAAATATCCTACGCTCGATGTCTATCTGAAAGTGCTGTGACTAAATTTAAGGAAGTGATTCCATCATCACTTAATTCAATACCAGGACTCAATATCAATATAACGGAGGACTCCAATGCTAACTTTAGTCCCTCCCAAATTAATCATCTTGTTGATAGCGCTGCAGCCTCACTGTGAATAACACTCGACTCTGTCGCTCCTCTAAAGAAGAAGATCATAAAACAGAAAAAGAAAGCTCCATGGCTTAATTTACAAATCCGCAAACTAAAACAAAAGTCAAGAAATCTTGAAAGCAAATGGCGTTCCACTAAATTGGAAGAATCTCGTTTAGTCTGGTAAGATCATCTTAAAACGTATAAGAAGGCTCTCCGTAATGCCAAAGCAGCTTGTTGTTCTTAAAATAAGAACAACCCCAGGTTTCTTTTCAGCACTGTAGCCAGGCTGACAGAGAGCCACAGCTCTACAGAGCCTTCTATTCCTATATCTCTCAGTAGTGACGACTTCATGAGCTTCTTTAACCATAAAATTATAATTATTAGAGACAAAATTAATCTCCTCCTGCCCTCAATTGGTAATGACATAAACTTCAACCTCCGGAATTTCAAAAATATCTGTAACTCCTGAAATATATCTAGACTGTTTTACTCCAATCAACTTTAACAACCTTAACAACAATCTCATCGTGTAAGCCATCAACCTGTCTTTTAGACCCGATTCCAAAGAAACTGTGTAAAGACCCAATTCCAACTAAACTGTTTAAAGAAGTTTTACCCTTAATTAACACCTCATTATTAAATATGATCAACCTGTTTCTATTATCTGGCTACGTACCACAATCCTTTAAAGTAGCTGTAATAAAACCACTTCTTAAAAAGCCTATCTTGATCCAGAGGTTTTAGCCAACTATAGGCTGATATCTAATCTTCCCTTTCTCGCTAAGATCCTTGAGAAAGCAGTCGCAAAACAGTTGTGTGGTTTTTTACATAATAATAGTTTATTTGAGGTTTTTGTTAGACCTCAGTGCTGCTTTCGACACGGTTGATCATGACATTCTACTACAGAGACTGGAACATTGTGTTGGCATAAAAGGAACTGCACTAAGCTGGTTCAAGTCCTATTTATCTAAGCGACCTCAATTTGTATGTCTATCCATCCATCCATCCATCGTCTACCGCTTATCCGGGATCGGGTCGCGGGGGCAGCAGCTCCAGTAAGGAACCCCAATCTTCCCTTCTCCGGGCCACATCCTCCAGCTCCGACTGGGGGATCCTGAGGCGTTCCCAGGCCAGTGAGGAGATATAATCTCTCCACCGAGTCCTGGGTCTTCCCCGAGGTCTCCTCCCAGCTGGACGTGCCTGGAACACCTCCCTAGGGAGGCGCCCAGGTGGCATCCTTACTAGATGCCCGAACCACCTCAACTGGCTCCTTTCAATGTAAAGGAGCAGCGGCTCTACTCCGAGTCTCTCACGGATGGCTGAGCTTCTCACCCTATCTCTAAGGGAGACGCCAGCCACCCGTCTGAGAAAACCCATTTCGGCCGCTTGTACCCGTGATCTCGTTCTTTCGGTCATGACCCAGGTGAGGGTATATTGAGAGCTTTGCCTTCTGGCTCAGCTCTCTTTTCGTCACAACGGTGCGGTAAAGTGACTGTAATACCGCCCCCGCTGCTCCGATTCTCCGGCCAATCTCTCGCTCCATTATCCCCTCACTCGCGAACAAGACCCCGAGGTACTTGAACTCCTTCACTTGGGGTAATGGCTCATTCCCTACCCGGAGTAGGCAATCCACCAGTTTCCTGCTGAGAGCCATGGCCTCAAATTTGGAGGTGCTGATCCTCATCCCAACCGCTGCACACTCGGCTGCGAACCGATCCAGTGACTGTTGAAGGTCACAGACCGATGATGCCATAAGGACCACATCATCTGCAAAGAGCAGCGATGAGATCCTCAGGTCACCGAACTGCAACCCCTCTCCTCCACGACTACGCCTCGATATCCTATCCATGAAAATCACGAACAGGATTGGTGATAAAGCGCAGCCCTGGCGGAGGCCAACATTCACGGGAAACGAGTCCGACTTACTGCCGAGTATACGGACACAACTCTCGCTTTGGGCGTACAGGGATTGGATGGCCCTCAAAAGTGACCCCCTCACCCCATACTCCTGCAGCACCTCCCACAGTATCACCCGGGGGACCCGGTCATACGCCTTCTCCAGATCCACAAAACACATGTAGACCGGATGGGCGTACTCCCAGGCCCCCCTCCAGGATCCTTGCAAGAGTAAAGAGTTGGTCTGTTGTTCCACGACCAGGACGGAATCCGCATTGTTCCTCTTCAATCAGAGGTTCGACTACCGGCCGAACCCTCCTTTCCAGTACCTTGGAGTAGACTTTACCAGGGAGGCTGAGAAGTGTGATACCCCTGTAGTTGGCACACACTCTCTGGTCCCCCTTTTTAAATAGGGGAACCACCACCCCGGTCTGCCAACCCCTAGGCACTGTCCCAGACTTCCACGCAATGTTGACGAGGCGTGTCAACCAAGAGAGCCCCTCAACACCCAAAGCCTTCGGCATTTCTGGACGGATCTCATCAACCCCTGCGGCAACACTGTGGAGTTGTTTGACTACCTCAGTGACTTCCATCAGGGAAATTGACGATGATCCCCCATCAGCTTCCAGCTCTGCCTCAACCATAGAGGGCGTGTTAGTCGGATTCAGGAGTTCCTCAAAGTGCTCCTTCCACCGGCCGATAACCTTCTCAGTTGAAGTCAGCAGGGTCCCACCCTTGCTGTACACAGCTTGGATGGTTCCTCGCTTCCCCCTCCTGAGGTGCCGGATGGTTTTCCAGAAGCACCTTGGTGCCGACCGAAAGTCCTTCTCCATAGCTTCTCCGAACTTCTCCCACACCCGCTGCTTTGCCTCTGACACGGCAGAAGCTGCCGCCCTTCTAGTCCTTCGATACCCTGCAACTGTTTCCGGAGTGCTACCGGATAACATAACCCGGAAGCCTTGAGGCACCTAAGACCTTGAGACCACAGCTCATCACCGCAGTTTCAGCAATAGAGGTTTTGAACATCGCCCACTCAGGTTCAATGCCCCCAACATCCACAGGGATGGCTAAAAAGCTCTGCCGGAGGTGTGAGTTAAAGATCCCCAGGACAGGGGCTTCCTCCAGACGTTCCCAGTTCACCCGCACTACCCGTTTGGGTTTACCAGGTCTGTCCAGAGTCTTCCCCCACCCCTTGATCCTACTCACCACCAGATGGTGATCAGTCTACAGCTCCACCCCTCTCTTCACCCGAGTGTCCAAAACATGCGGCCTCAGATCAGATGATACGATTACGAAATCGATCATTGACCTTTGGCCTAGGGTGCTCTGGTACCACGTACACTTATGAGCATCCTTATGTTCGAACATGGTGTTTGTTATGGCCATTCCATGACTAGCACAGAAGTCCAACAACAAACGACCGTTCGGGTTTAGATCAATTTGTATGTGTTAACGATAAATTCTCCATGACAGCCAAAGTCATTCTTGGAGTTCCGCAGGGTTCTGTACTTGGACCGATTCTATTCACCTTATATATGCTTCCTTTGGGCAATATTATAAGGAACCACTCTATAAACTTTCATTGTTATGTGGATGATACCCAATTATATCTATCAATTAAACCAGACGAAATCAATCAATTGGCTAAACTTCAAGCATGCCTTAAGGACATAAAAACGTGGATGTCTAGCAACTTTTTGATGTTAAACACAGACAAAACTGAAGTTATTATACTTGGCCCTAAACGCATTCAAAACGCATTTTCTAATGACATAGAAGCTCTGGATGGCATTAATTTGGCCTCCAGCACCACCGTAAGGAATCTTGGCATTATCTTTGATCAGGATCTGTCTTTTAACTCCCACATAAAAAAAATCTCAAGGACTGCTTTCTTTCATCTAAGTAAAATTGCAAAAATAAGACACATCCTGTCTCAAAATGGTCTGAGGAGAGAGAGGACGCTGGCGCTGCTTGTTCAGCGCTTCTCCTCCTGCTAGTTCTAGTTCTAGTTTAAGTCTGTTGTTGTTGTTGTTGTTAGATGTTACCTTTAAACAACTAACTTATATCTTCTGCATTTCTACAGAATTACAAACTATGTTTGGATAACCGCTGCTACCTGTTGCTGGCACTTTCCACTGCTATCGAAAGCTCCCAGACAACGAACGCTAGCTGGCTAGCTAGCAGTCTGTCAGCTTCCAACGAGCCAGTCAGCTCCTACGGTCAGCTTCCTGTTGCCGGTGCGATTAGCCCTTGTTGGCTAGGACCGTTGCCTCCATGGCTAGCCGTCAACTAGCTTGCTGGGTAAACTGCTGCTTGGAAACGGACTGCTTCTCCCTACTTCTTCTCCTCCTGCCATGCTACGGATAGCCATATTGCCTTGCCTAACAGTTCTCCATCTCTGTCCATGGCTAACAGCTAGCCCCAGACTAAAACCTGTGGCAAACGGCATGGTGTGCACGTATTCCTTCCCGCAACTGCTGACTCTCAACAACTACACAACTCCAACGTGCATCTCAGCCATCAAAAAACTTGGACTCCTACGCAGACCTCGTTACACCCACAGAGGCTTCCGTAGAAAGTTTGTTTATCACCAGCCTGGTCATCCATTCCTTCCATATAGACCACTGTCGCACGTCTGCCGCGTCATCAGAGGACTGACGCTCTCGGTGTTAGTAGCCCGGGAAACACCGCGAGATCGCTACACACCAAGTGGGACAGAAAACGTGGAGTGGATTTCAGCCTACTCCTGCCTCTACAGTCAACCACTCCGTCAAGCCTCAAAATAGATCAAATCGTCAAAATATTTAACGCACAATCTCTCACAAATAAATCCTATCTCATACATGATCACATCCAAGACAAGGGGATTGACTTCATGTGTCTTACTGAGACCTGGCATCAGCCTGAGGCCTATTTTGCCCTAAATGAAGCCTGCCCTCCTGGCTATAATTACCTGGAGAAAGCCCGCCATACTGGTCGCGGTGGCGGCTTAGCCATAATACACCGCAGTGACCTCAAATTGACCCCCATCTCTCTGCCTGACCTGTCCTCATTTGAATGCCTTGCATTTAAATGCAAACCCCCCTTCCCCATGACTATTCTCCTCATCTACCGCCCACCCAAGCCAAACCCGGCCTTCATCTCAGAGATAAATGAACTTCTGACTTCACTCTGTACCACATCTGCAAATACTGTCATACTTGGAGATTTGAACATTCACGTCAACACCCCCTCCCGCCACCCTGCAGCTGAGTTCTTACAACTACTGGACATTCTCAACCTAAAACAACATGTTGATATCCCTACACACACCGGGGGGCACAAGCTCGACCTGGTCATCACTGACTCAGTCCCCATTAAAAATCTGTTGGTGTACAATCTGGGAGTGTCTGATCACAAGGTCATCTCAATGGAGTTGAAATTGTCTCACCAAACGCCAAATTCATTTCAGAAATCTTAAAAACATCAACATAGACATCATGACGTTGGACATCCAGCAAATCCACTGCAAACTTCACAACAGTCAGTGAATCAGTGGATTTCTACAACAGAACACTGAGCAATATCCTGGATCTCCACGCTCTCGAAAACTCGGACATTCACCTTCACACGCTCAGGCCCCTGGTTCACTTCAGAGCTACGGAACATGAAGGCAGCTGGGCGTGTACTTGAGAGTTTCACAAAATCTGGACTCAGTGTTCATAGATTAGCCTTTCAAGAACACCAAAAAGCCTACTCAGAGTCACTCAGAAACGCACGGACACAGTTCTACTTCAATATCATCAATAAAAACCCTGGAAACTCCAAGCACTTGATCTCCACCATAAGTCATCTCCTCAGGCCACAAACTCTTTCACACACCGACACCACAGAAGAGCAGTGCAATAGCTTTATTACTTTCTTCAAGACTAAAGTCGACACCATCCACTCTTTTCTTTCCAGCTCCTCTGCTCAGTCTGTCCCTGCTGTCAACCCACAGCCTGGGATTTTCCCGCCTCTTCGTGTCTTCTCCGCAGGATGAAACCTTCCACTTGTGCACTGGACCCTTTTCCCACAGCCCTGGTAAAAATCCAACATTTGTGCTTTAAGCGCCCTGATCACCAAAGTCATTAACCTCTCGCTCCAGACTGGTCATGTCCCATCTACTCTAAAAACTGCCGTCATCAGACCTCTTCTCAAAAAACCCACCTTAGACCCGGATGTCTTCACCAACAGGCCCATCTCCAACCTGCCATTTTTATCAAAGGTATTGGAAAAAGTAGTTGCAGCCCAGCTTCAGGACCATCTCAAAGCCAACTGCCTCTTTGAGAAATTCCAGTCCGGTTTCCGTTCTGCCCACAGCACCGAAACAGCTCTGGTCAGGGTCACAAACGACCTGCTGATGGCGGCTGATGCTGGCTCCTCATCTCTCCTCATCCTCCTGGATCTGACTGCAGCGTTCGACACGGTCGACCATCAGATCCTCCTTCAGCGCCACCACTACACCATCGGACTCTCTGACTCCGCCCTGAGTTGGTTCCAGTCCTACCTCTCTGGAAGAACAGAATATGTATCCTACATATTCTGCCCCTTGGCCGTGTCATCAGCCAGTATGGAATACCATTCCATTGCTACACTGATGACACACAGTTATATATAAAAACCGACCCGATGCCACATGCAGCCCCACTGTCGACATCTTCATCATCATCATCATCATCATCATCATCATCATCATCATCATCATCATCATCATCATCATTATCATCATCATTGAACACCTGCCTTGAGGAGATAAAGGCTTGGATGAAAGACAATTTCCTTCAATTAAATAGCTCAAAAACAGAGGCTATTTAATTGGCACACCACACCAAGCCAGTCTTCCCCCATAACCCACATCACCTTTTCTGGTCAAAACATACCCCTATCACCATCAGTCACCAACCTAGGTGTAAGATTTGACCCTCATCTGACCTTTGACACCCACATCAAACATCTGTGCAAGACCTCCTTCTACCACATCAGGAACATTGCAAAACTCCGCCCCACACTCTCCCTGTCAGATGCTGAACAACTCGTCCACGCCTTTGTCTCCTCAAGGTCGGACGACTGCAACACTCTCCTCATCAGGATTCCAAGCAGGAGCTTTCAAAAGCTCCAATATATCCAGAACAGCGCCGCTAGGATCCTGATGAGGGTGCGAAAATATAACCACATCACACCCATTCTCCACTCCCTCCACTGGCTTCCTGTTGCATTCAGGATCGAATACAAAATCTCCCTACTCACCCATCGTGCATACAAGGAAATGCTCCTCAGTACCTCAAGGAACTCCTCCCCAAACAAACCTCCACACGCAACCTTCGCTCCTCTAAAAAAACTTTGCTCCACCCCCATAGGACCAAGCTCCGCACCATGGGCGATCGGGCCTTCTGCTCAGCCGCTCCTCACGTGTGGAATCCCAGAACACCCGAGGGTTCCACAGGACACCAACTCCTTCAAGTAGAGCCTAAAAACCTTTCTTTTCACAAAAGCCTTTCCGTAAAATCTTATGTCTGTTGTTGTTGTTTTTGTAGTTGTCTTACATTTTAGCGCCTTGAGATTGCTTTTAGCTTTGAAAGGCGCTTTATAAATACAATTTATTTTTATTATTTTTATTAAAATAATGCAGAAAAACTAGGCCATACATTTGTTACTTCAAGGCTGGATTACTGCAACTCATTCTTATCAGGGTGTCCCAAAAAGTCAATTAAGACTCTTCAGTTGATCCAAAATGCAGCGGCAAGTGTATTGACAAGAACAAGGAAATGGGATCATATAACTCCTGTATTAGCTGCTCTGCACTGGCTCCCGGTAAAATACAGACTAGAATTCAAAATCCTTCTCCTGACTTACAAAGCAATTAATGGTCAGGCTCCAGCATATCTTAAAAGATCTCATAGTACCTTATAAACCAACTAGAGCATTGCGCTCCCAGACTGCAGGGTTACTTGTAGTTCCTAGAGTCTCTAAGAGTACAATGGGAGCCAGAGCCTTCAGCTATCAAGCTCCTCTCCAGTGGAACCAGCTTCCAGTTTGTGTTCAGGAGGCAGACACCCTCTCCACATTTAAGAGCAGGCTAAAGACTAGTTATGCTGCTATAGACTTAGACTTGCAGGGGACACCTCCCTGCTCTCCTCCTTCTCTTCCTCTCTCCACCCCTCCCTCTCTCTTTTTCTCCCTCTCTATCTGTATGCATTTATATAAATGTATGTTACTAACACAGAATCCGGGGCATCATCCCCGGAGTTTCTGTGTCTTTCATGTGGCAGGTTGCCACTGATAAAGTTTACGTCAGGATCAGGAACCGTGGCTGTGCCTGTTGCCCTGGTCCTGCTGGAAACTGCGAACCCTTTTTGACATTTTCCTGGATTCATCCATACTTTCTCTTTTTCAACACAACATAATTTCTGTCAAATGTTGTATTTGTACTATGTTGTTTCTCCTGTACATACGACATCTATTGCATGTCTGTCCGTCCTGGGAGAGGGATCCCTCCTCAGTTGCTCTCCCTGAGGTTTCTTCCATTTTTCCCCCTTTAATTATAGGGTTTCTTTTAGGAAGTTTTTCCTTGTGCGACGTGAGGGTCTAAGGACAGAGGGTGTCGTAACCTGTACAGTCTGTAAAGCCCACTGAGACAAATGTATAATTTTTGATATTGGACTATATAAATAAATTTGATTTGATCTGCAGTGGAGGATGAGATGCTGACACTACAGGCTGACATTCAGTTGAAGTCCATGGCTCATGGACAGTTTTGGAACTTACTCACAGAGGAAAAGTACCAAACATGAGGAAATGTGCTACCTCCTTGACTGCATTATTTGGCTCTACTTATTTATGCGAGTCAGCCTTTCCCCACATGAAGATTATCCAGTCCATGTACCGATCCACCATGACTGATGATCATTTGGAAGCCTGCTTGAGGCTGGCTACCTGCAGTTACTGTCCGGACTATGCAAACCTGGCTGACTCTATTCAGTGCAAGTCATCAGAGTAAGGTAGTGACCATAAATGTATTGAATTGTATTGTGCCATAAGGGTTCATGCAGTGTAGCAAGGTATGCCAACATACACTCAACTGCTCGTTAACGCAAATATTTAATCAGCCAATCACATGGCAGCAACTCAATGCATTTAGGAATCTAGACATGGTCAAGATGACCTGGTGAAGTTCAAACAGAGCATCAGAATGGGGAAGAAAGGTGATTTAAGTGACTTTGAAAGTGGCATGGTTGTTGGTTTCAGACAGGCTGGTCTGAGTATTTCAGAAACTGCTGATCTACTGGGATTTTCACGCACAACCATCTCTAGGGTTTACAGAGAATGGTCCAAAAAAGAGAAAAGATGGCAGAGGTCAGAGGAGAATGGCCAGACTGGTTCAAGATGATAGAAAGGCAACAGTGACTCAAATAACCACTAATTACAACCAAGGAATGCAGAAGACCATCTCTGAATGCACAGCACGCTGAACCTTGAAGCAGATGGGCTCCAGCAGCTGAAGACCGCACAGGGTGCCACTCCTGTCAGCTAAGAACAGGAAACTGAGGGTACAATTTGCACGGGCTCACTAAAATTGGACAATAGAAGATTGGAAAAATGTTGCCTGGTCTGATGAGTCTCAATTTCTGCTGCGACATTCAGATGGTAGGGTCAGAATTTGACGTAAACAACATGAAAGCATGGATCCATCCTGCCTTGTATCAACGGTTCAGGCTGGTGGTGGTGGTGTAATGGTGTGAGGGATATTTTCTTGGCATACTTTGGGCCCCTTAGTACCAATTGAGCATTGTATAAATGCCACAGACTACCTGACTATTGTTGCTGACCATGTCCATCCCTTTATGACCACAGTGTACCTATCTTCTGATGGCTACTTCCAGCAGGATAACGCACAATGTCACAAAGCTCAAATCATCTCAAACTGGTTTCTTGAACATGACAATGAGTTCACTGTACTCAAATGGCCTCCACAGTCACCAGATCTCAATCCAATAGAGCACCTGGATGTGCAGCCGACAAACCTGCAGCAATTATGTGATGCTATCATGTCAATATGGACAAACATCTCTGAGGAATGTTTCCAGCACCTTGTTGAGTCTATGCCACGAAGAATTAAGGCAGTTCTGGAGGCAAAAGGGGCTTAAACCCGGTACTAACAAGGTGTACCTAATAAAATGGCCGGTGAGTGTATATTGTATATTCAGTATATATTTAAAAAAAATTTTTTATTGCAACAGAGAAGGTTCTGTTTCAGAGGTAAACATCTAACCGTTTAAAGCAGTCCCCTGAAGACATACCAATGTTCATTTAAGCTTTTCTGAAGCTCAAATGTTGATCATCATCATTAGCCCATAGTGACACACAGTTTTGTTTGTTGTGTTAGAAAGCTAATGTCTCCTTCTTTTCATCACTCAAAGGCATGTGTTGCCTTGAATCAGCCACTGAAGAAAATGTCCCTGCCAAAGAAAATCTTTTGTTATCCTGCAGTATAACGTACTTCTCTGCCGTTCGAAACAAACTTGTTCTCCAGGAAATCACTGTCTGTGTTACAGAGCTACAGGTGAGTTTTCAGTCTGAGGCGGAATGTGTGGAGACTGTCTGCTAATCTGAAATCAAAGGGAGGTTGTTCCACTATTTTGGAGCCAGGATAGCAAACAGGCGGGTTTTATTTGAGGGTAACCTGGGTTCCACTCGCAGTGAGGGAGCCGCGAGCCAATTGTCCGATGCAGAGCGAAGTGAGCAAGCTGGAGTGTATGGTTTGACCATGGCCTGGATAAAGTAAGGGGCTGATCTATTCACAGCACGATAGGCCAGCACCAGAGTGTTAAAGCAGATTCAAGCAGCCACTGGTAACCAGTGAAGAGAGCGTGAGAGAGGAGTGTGGGAGAACTTGGGTAGGTTAAAGACCAGTTGGGCTGCTGCATTCTGGATGAGCTGTAGAGGTCGGATGGCACATGTAGTTGCAGTAGTCAAGGCATGAGATGACAAGACAAGAACCTGCATTGCCTTCTGGGTCTGCAGGTACCCTCCTGATGTTGTAAAAAGTGTGTCTGCAGGAGCGGGCTGTTGCAGCGATGCTTGCCCGTAAGGACAGTTGGTCGTCCAGTGTCACACCCAGATTCTTTGCAGTCCGAGTCGGGATAACAACCGAGGATGGGATTGGACAGTGTGGGATTGGATGGGAGAGCCCTTCCCTGGAAGGAAGAGCAGTTAGGTCTTGTCGAGATTGAGTTTCAACCATATACTGAGAGATATCAGGAAGACAAGCCGAGATCCGTACCTCCACCTAAGTTTCAGATATGGGAAAAGACAGAATCTGTTGAGTGTGATCTGCGTAGCTAGATAGGTAGATATTCACAAATGCTTTTCATTTAGTTGTAATTTAATTTACACTCCCATCTCTCCACCAGCAGCCGTAACTGCCACAATGAGTTTTCCCTTATTTTGACTGGTAATATATGATGGTGATGTTCCTGTTTATTCCAAATAAGTATTCCCCCAGATTGTCTTCTATTTCCATGTGCAAGTATTTTAAGGAGGGTAGACTGTTGTGTTTAAATTTGCACACGAAGTTTCTACCTCAAATCAATCCAGTAAACTTCTTAATTATCTCAAAGCATTTATTACAGTTCTGTACAATCAGTGCATTAGACAGTTGCTGTTGTACATCCTGGACAAAAACACATGGGGATTGTGGTCAGTGAAAACTTTGATAGGATTCACACTTGAACCGAGACAAACTTTGAAATGCTGTAATGCCAACAACAGGGCAAAGGCTTCCTTTTCAATTGTGGAATACTTCAGATGATGCGTATTAAACTTACGGGAAAAGTAACTCACCGGGTGATCAATGCCCTGGGTGTCTTCTTCCCCAACTCCACTGGCATCAACCTCAAGCTTGAAAGGTAGCGAGAAATCTGGGGCAGAGAGGACAGGAGTACAACATAGTATACCTTTAAGACTTTCAAAAGACAAATGACTTTGAAGGACTGGTCAAGGTAGACAGTGGTGCTGCCACAGAAGAAAAGTTTCTGCAGAAACGCCGATAGTAACCAACCAGTCCAAGGAGGCGGCGAAGTTCCCTGCTGGTGGTTGGCACCGGAAAAGCAGCAATGGCCTTTACTTTTGCATTAACAGGACACACCTGCCCTTGACCAACCAGTTGATCAAGATAGAGAACAGTACCTTTTCCAAACTCACATTTGGTATGGTTAAGTGTCAAGGATGCAGCTGACAAGCGTGTAAAAACTTCTCTCAAGGTAGACAGGTGGCTAGACTACTCGTCAGAATAAACAACAATGTCATCTAGATATGCTTTACACTTTGAAATATCTCCCAGTACAAGGTTTACTAATGTAGCGTTGTTCGTTTATTGGAGATGGGCTGTCAACGTTAAATAAAACCAGCAAACTTCTTAGTTATCTTAAAGTATTTATTTAAAGTGATAATGGCAGCATAAAAAACAGACACACAGCTGCGGTGTTATCAATTTCATTAGTCCACAGTCCACAATAAAGCAGTTAGCTGTCTCCTAATTCCACAGAAAAGTCCCGTTCTAGCATTTCTCAAGGCTTTTTATTTCGTCTCCCTAGGGCGTTGTCCTCTCTCATTGGTTGGCTGGGAGCCAAGTCCCATTGGTTCTTTTTTGGTGCAGAGGCGGGTCCTCATCTCATTGGTTGATGTCATCCCTAAATTCTTCTAACGCCCACGTTAGAAGGACAGAAGGACATTCCTGTATGACTCACTCTAGGGAAACTTTTACCTTATTCGTGAATACATTCAGTGCTTAATACTCATTGCATTGCACATACCAAAAGGCATTACTGTGTACTGAAGAAAGTTGTCAGGTGTCACAAAAGCAGAAATGCTGGATGCATGGGGAGTTAAAGCTTACTGACTAATTTCGCAATCTCATCAATGCAATCATCAATGAGTGATAATTGATATGCATATGGGACAGTGACAGCATTGACCTTGTGAAAGTCAGTACAAAATCTGGGACTTCCATCAGACTTTGTGTCTAGAAGACAAGGGGAACTCCAAGGACTAGAACTAGGCACTGCAAATCCATTGTGCCGAAAATATTCAACCTCCGTTTTCATGACCTCCCTTTTAAATGGATTAGCACGCTGTTTGATTGGCGAAGGGTTAGTTAGAATGATGTCATGAGCTATTACAGAAGTTTGGGTAGGAATATCATTAAACAGACTTGGGAACTCAATAATGGAGTTGTAAACGGCATATATCAAGCTATTAGCGCTATTTTGATGCTTGCTAGCCAAATACCGAACTCTGACCTTTCGATTGACACTTCATTTGAGCTAATCGGAGCTTCCATGCCTTATCGACAACCTTCAATAGCCAATGAGTAAGGAAGTGCCAGCCCTCTTCTTTTGTTTACAGACGGAGCCAGCAGCAGCCCAGTCTCCCGTTGACTCACGTATCGTGTAGCCATGTGACAACCATGGTTTTCTTTTTACAAATGTTGTATTATTTTCATAATTATTTTTATTAATTACAAATACAAAATAAACACAAAAACGTTACAATTTATTTTGTTTATACTTCACTTACTTTGTGTCATTACTACTGGCAGGGAATATTGGGTATATAATAGTTATTTATAGTAAAGGCCAATAGTTATTTATGGACTTTTTTTCAATAAATTATAATATCTCCAAATGCAAAGCTTGTGAACGCCTGGTTCTTAGAAAAACCTGTCTAATAAGTTAAGATTGTGTCCCTTTTATCTGAAATTTGAACCTGGTACTACCAAACTTGAACTTGGTAATACTTGAAGCTATGTTCCTATTGTGTTTTCCAGCTCTTAACTACCAGCTATACCCATCTTCAGGCATCTTTTTCAACAACAAACTTCAGGCTGAGTTTATTTTCTTCAAACGTAGTATATTCAGACCACTATTACTCAGTGCCAGAAGCACTTGGAGTGATTCTTCACTGTTTTGCAAGAACAATAAGATAGTTATCTTTTGAATGAGACCAAAATCATGCAGCTGGTGCAAATGGTTGAAGAGCAGCTTTCAATTTACTTTGATTATGTCGTTTGTAGGTATTTTTTCGGGTAAATTCCCCCACCCAGAGGTTAAATCGCTTTAAAAGTATTTTTATTTAAGAATTTGCAGATGTGCATTTGCACTCATATTGCAGACCGTTCTTTATGAGCTAAATGTACTATTCCCATTTTTCAGAGATCTGCCCAGACAGCTGCAAGCTTGATTTTCTGGCAACCTTTCAAAGCTTTTTTTGTTTCGAAATATGACATCACATTCATCCCATACCACTGTGCCTCATAGTATTGAATGTTTAAGGCAAGTGTTTCTGGACATTTGAATGATCTGGCCCTGACCAGCTGGGATGCTGCAACTCACACTCACATAAAGGACAGCACAACTCACTTCGGACAAGAGTTTTCCCTCTGAGCTAGATTAGATGAGATAGATTTTACAGAACATGTCAGGGAATACATCAGTTTAGATGTTCACTCCTGAGCAAATAATGCTCAGAGTACAGTACAATATAAATGAATGTAGTTTGCTGGTATGGTTCCAAACTGCTGATGATTTACAGTAGTGTAAAGCCAGAGGAATGCTGCCAGAGAACAGAGCTCTCACTGTGTGCCAGGGAAATGTCTTCTCTATCTGCCTCTCTGTGGTTTGGAAATATTCCCCATGAGTCTTCCATAAAGCCTGTGCAGTCTAACATAATTGAATGATTCAGTACAAGATGAGCACACATACTGTATGTACTATACGTGCAGACACTTGAATACTTAATTAGACGTGATCTTTGCTGCACAAAAAATCCCTGCTTATGTTTTCTATACATCCACAGAGCATCCGGTTAAGTGGATCTTTTATTCAGCTGAAATGTCATGCAGTAAGAGCCATAGGGGTCGCGTGGTTGGGGGGGTCAGGGTACCACGCGACCCCTATGGTTGTGTACAACTGTACAAAAGTGTACAGTGGTAAAGTGGCCTACGGTAAAGCAGGTGGCAGTATTATGTTTAACTTTATAGAAGAAAGAAGAAAACAGGAACAATAACACAGAAGAAGAAGAAGAAGAAGAAGAAAGAATATGGATGAGAGTCAAAGTGAACGGGAGATAGATGGAGACGTAGTTGTACCTGCCAAACAAGTTAAAACTTTATGCAAGTAACTAGACAAATGGGAGGAGACCTTCCCTTATTTAATAAAAAGCAGAGTCGGGCAAACTCGTGCTTTTTGTAAAGTGTGCCATTCAGATTTTAGCATTGCACATGATGTTCGCCAGCATAAAATGTATATATGCAATTAAAATACATACATCTTATAAACATGTCTGTACAAGTAATACATACTTTAAATAAACATGTAATTCCTGAACCCGTACCTTATGTGTTTACATTATATGGGTTGGGGCTGTCTGGCTCAGAGCTGTTAATACTCTGGTATGGGCGGAGTCCGCCAGAAAATTTCCCTTATTTTGAAATTCCAATGTTGACAGGTGTGACCTGAAGGCCCGCATGAACCCCGTAAAAATCTTTCAGTACCAGTTAGAGGAAGGGAAGAGGGGCGGAGGAGGGCCCTCTAATATGATTCTAACTACTTGCCTGACCGCGGAACCTCTTTCTTGAGGTCTGGTGCCCTGCCCCGTTAATCCTCCATCTCACAATATGTCAATCAATTACCAATCTTACAATCAATCTCAATTTAAATTTAAACTTTCACAGATATCTCAATTTCACAATCAATTACATTTTCAAACATTAGCCTATGGAATCTAACAGCTATGAGATTCCGGCAAGGCCAAACTCCTGGTAGGCTCAGGGAAGGGCCCCTACACAGGCTATATTACCCTGTGTGTATGTGTGTGTGGTTTAGTCAGTAAGGTGAGCCACGGTGTGGATGTGCTGGAGCTTACCTCTCGGGGGCAACGCGGGGTCCTGGTTGAAGAAAAATTCTTCCTCGGGTGGTCGTGGTCTTTTCAATGAAGAAAAATCTCGGAAAAAGACTTTCATGTCATGTATACAGATTAAACAACGTAATAAAATGACAGCAAAGAAAATCCATATGATACAAATTATAAAGTGAACGTATATGGAAAAGATGAATCTTTAGTAGTAGCAGTGGGCGTCAAGCAGGACCAGTACAACGTGATCACGATCATGATCTACACGCAACCATTAAATGTGGCAACCTGCAAGACGAGAGACACAAAAACTCTTAAAGGGCCTACGAAATTAGATTTTGTCCGTGTTATTGGGCTTGGTATATGATAGAGGTTGCATATCTACTGTGAAATGTGCCATATATATATTTTTAATATTGATGTTTTCGTAATAAATCACGATCATAACAGCATAAAAATGACTTCCGCTAACAACAATCGATCGCTGCGCTGAGAGCATCCACTTCGGCAATGTTCGGGCGATGACGTCACAAGTAGAATACAGCTGCCGCCAGTGTTCGTCTGCGTTGAAGCGTCCAGCAAAGACTGCTGTCAATTATTACAAGAAAGAACGGACAACAATCGATTGCCAAGGATAATTGTGAAGCGATGTGTTGTATGGGGATGTGGAGCTGTCTCCAAATCTAGCTTTCTGTGGCCAAAAGATGATAAAGTGTTGCGTTTATAGACAAGACAAGTGCGTCGATGAAACCGATGATTTGCGGGCAGCACTTTGAGAGATCGTGTTTCGAACAAACTATGCTCACCAAGGAAATGGGATTCAAAAACAATTTAAAACTGATCACAGATACTGTGCCTACAATACTGCCGAGACCCCAGCCAGCACGCTGATTCAAACACGTCCGCCAGTGCAGAGTCCTCCATCAAAGAGACGATGAAATGCATTTGCCAAAAGGGAGAGAGCAAAGGTGTTACCGTGTTACTTGTTTACTGTATTTATTGTTTCAAGCATAAAGTCATAATCGGTCTAGGCCTACTGTATGTAACGAATTTACATACAAATGTAAACTGTAATGTAAATGTTTCCTAAATTTCCCTCGGGATGAATAAAGTATCTATCTATCTATCTATCTACACCAGGCCCTAGCCAATATATGTGTGTTATTGTTTGCAGTATTAATAACTTTAGCTAATTACACTTCATTAGCATAATTAAGTATAGATTCAATGTTTATAACAGGCTTCCCCATTTTATTCTGTAGTTTGAGTAAAAGCGTGAGTCTATTTAACTTTTAACTATCACCCTATTATTACATAGGTATTGAAACATTGGTGAATGAAGCCACTGACAGAACTGAGGATACCTGTATGATCAGCGACCATCTATTGGACATCCACACTGGGGAGGAAGCTGTGTGTACACCAGTAAGTATACAGACTGTACATCATCTGTACATTACAGTTGTAGTACCAGTAGACCTGCACATGACGTGTTAAAAATACAATCACCACATGCATGCACATAATTCATATATTTGTTTAATTTGATATCATTGCTCTCATAATCAATTCAACCACATCTTTTATTATGAATGTTATTGGATATTTTCTTTACGCAGACATGTATAAACATGCAATACAATTTCAAGCTGGTTTGAAAGATTTATTAGTAAAGTTGTGTTTTGTACATTTCAGACATGTCAAAGAAATTGCTCCCCCTCCACGGACACACCACAAGTCCATGCAGGCTGCAAGTTCCAATCCAAGTTGGTTGTTCCAAAGGTCAGCATCATAATATATATATATATATATATATATATATATATATAGATATATATATATATATATATATATATATATATATATATAGATATATATATATATATATATATATATATATATATATATACATACATGCATATTATATATAATGCTTGATTATAAAACATATTTTTTGCAGAGTATGTAACTAAACTCTTGACCGAGACTCAATGCTCTGTGCCAAGATAATGTTGATGAGGAACCTTTCGAAGTTTCACGTAAGTCTCGTAAAGTTACGACATCGTAACTTACATGAACATCTGGTAAGTGTTCCGGCTATTATAGGCTATAGTGACCGTCTCCGCCAAATCCAGGATCACCGTCACCATCATCCGCATGTTCGCTCCATCTGTGTCTCCATCTTGAATACTGTGTCTCGAGCTGCTCTGTTTCCACCACGTTAAACTCGCCCGCATGATCTATCATGATCCTTAAGATCCAGATAATCCTTGGGAACTCCAGAAAGATCTGGAAACTCGAGGGTGACAGGCAGACTAGGAGTAGATGGGGTTGCAGACTTAAGACAGACAGCATGACAATGAGCACTCTACTGTAATATAGTTCCTGAAGACCAGTCTATGTGTGGATTATGTCTCCTTAGCCAAGGAAACCCCAAAATTACAGGCTGATGTGGAGCAATGGATAAGGTGAAAGGTGAGACTCTCGCTGTGATTACCTGACAAGGTCATCTGGAGTGGAGTCTAGCGGTTGTGTAACCCTGCAGAGTAGACGACCATCTAGTGCTGTGGCATTAATGGGACTCTCCAGAGCCTCCCGACCTAGTCCCAGCTGAGAGGCAAGAGTCATGTCCAAAAGACTAGCATCAGCACCAGAGTCAATAAGAACAGAAAACTGTGTATCTTATGCCCGAGCAATATAGCTGGGCCTGTGTCAACGGTCGGAAGAGGCATTTCCAAGTTAGTAAGTCGGCTTCACCAGCGCCCTCTGGATGACGGTGAGCCATGTCTTTTACAGGACGGAGGAAAACAAAATGACCATCCTGACAGCAGTACAACAGCTGTTTCCTCCAGGGCGGGGCTGTCGTTCTGCCGTGGACAATTGAGTCCGTCCAAGCTGCATTGGCTCTGGAGAGCCGGAGAGAGTGTCAGTAACCTGCTCAGTAGGATGCCCCCGTGAGTGGAAAGATTGATGAAACGGGGCTTGAGGAACATCAGACCAAACCCTCTCTTGTCTTCGTTCCCGCAGACGTCCATCGATATATATATATATATATATAGATATACGTACATACATATATATATAATATTAATATCATATATCTACGGGATTCGAATATTATATAACATCTAGATATAGACTACGAAACTACACATACATATATATATATACGATATTATATATAATGGATATCCAACCTAATATATATATAATATATTATCTAGATATACGTCCATTATCATATATATATATGAGTATATCTATAGTCTATAGGATATAGCTTCATCCAGACATATAATATAATCTATATCATATATCTCAATCATCAATATTCTCTCCAATCTACACTCATACAAAAATACTCTCTCTCATCTCTCATCTACTCTCAGTCTCTCTCTCTCTAACTCTCTCAAAAATCTCTCTCTCCAACTCTACAATCTCTCTCTCTCTTCTCTCATCTCTCTCTCTCTCTCTCTCTCAATCCTCTCTCAATCTCTCTCTCTCTCTCACTAAAAAAAAAAAGGGGGGGAAAAAAAAAAAAAAAAAAAAAAAGGGGGGGGGGGGGGGGGAGAAAAAATATATATATATATATGTTGTGTATATATATATATTATATATATATATATAATATATTATATATATATTACACACACACTATATATATCTATATATTTATATGTTATAATATATATATCTATATTATAGATATACGTACATACATATATTATATATATATATATATAGATCTATTATATACGTACATACATATATATATAATATATATAGATATACATACATATATTATACTTAGATTATATATATATACATATATAATATAGTATATATATATATATAATATGACATATATATGGATGTATATATATCTAGATAAGTAATATATATAGATATATATCTAGTCTACATATATACATATATATATATATAATAGGTTTATATATATATAATATATATATTATAATCATATATATATATAATAGATATATAGTATCAGATATATATGTTATATATGTATATCTATATATATATTATATATATATATATATATTATATATATAGATTACATATATATATGTATATCTATATATACATATATATATATATATATATTATAATATAGGATATACATATATAACATATATATTTATATATATATATATAATTTATTATATATATATATATATCTCTATATATCTCTCTATCTATCTATATGTACTTATAGTCTATATATATCTATATCTATATATATATGATATCTATATTATATATATATATCTATATAATAGATATCTATATATATATATACATACATATATCTTATATGATATACACACATATATATCATATATATATATATATATATATATATACACACACACACATTAATCTATATAATATATAATATATACCACATACATTATACAATACATATTATATATATACATATATACACCTACATATATCTAAATAATACATAAATACATACATAAACAATATTACACATACCTATATCCACTACATCATATATAAATATATAGGGCATAAATAATACATAAACAATAGACACAATACATATATATATGATACACATACATAGTATATACAAATATATAATATATATACGTATATATATATATATCTATATA
>NW_021166959.1:45000-90284 GCF_900634415.1 Cottoperca gobio | reverse complement strand
AGACTTGGAAGAAGTCATTGGTTTCGTCAGTGCCTGAAGAGAACGAGAGGACTTCTGTTGGAGAATCAGATTTCATTGTTTGGAAGAGAGTTTCTGGTTAGATCCAGTTTTCTATTTGACATGGCATACTTAAAGATACCCGTCTACGACGAGGAGGGATTCGAACCCACGCGTGCAGAGCACCATGGATTAGCAGTCCATGCCTTAACCACTCGGCCACCTCGTCTGCGTCTCCTGAAAGTGCAGTAAACGCGCGAGCCAGGTCACCTTCCACAGTGTTTACGTATGCTGGAAATCTGGAAAAGCATGGCATAGAGGGGAATTGGAGAAACGAGTCGGGCTACAAGACATGTATTTGAAGGGGAATTAGCTCAAATGGTAGAGCGCTCGCTTAGCATGTGAGAGGTAGCGGGATCGATGCCCGCATTCTCCAAAGACTTTAGTAATTTGGAGGAACACTAATGAGTGGAAGACTGTAGTTGGATGGATAGAGTGACCTCCTCTGCATCAAGTCAAATCACTGCCTGAAATGAAGCCATTTGATTTTGGAGGCCTACTTACATACTCTTTGGTTAAAAGGGTTAAAAGCTATCTCTCCCTGAGGGCATGTTTATTTCCTGCAATAAAGACTGTCACGATCAGATAGCATCTTGGGAGAGCGACTGTCTTTCTTTCCCTACCCTTTTGGACTGCTATGGAACCATCAAAGTGTAATTGTGAAGACTTGAAGAAGTCATTGGTTTCGTCTCAGTGCCTGAATGAGAAACGAGAGGACTTCTGTTGGAGAATCAGATTTCATTGTTTGGAAGAGAGTTATTCTGGTAGATCCAGTTTTTCTATTGACATGGCATACTTAAGATACCCGTCTACGACGAGGATGGGATTCGAACCCACGCGTGAGAGCACAATGGATTAGCAGTCCATCGCCTAACCACTCGGCCACCTCCTGCTGTCTCCTTGAAAGTGCAGTAAACGCGCGAGCCAGGTCACCTTCCACAGTGTTTACGTATGCTGGAAAGTCTGGAAAAGCATGGCATAGAGGGGAATGGGAGGAAACGAGTCGGCTACAAGACATGATTTGAAGGGGAATTAGTCAAATGGTAGAGTGCTCGCTTAGCATGTGAGAGGTAGCGGGATCGATGCCTGCATTCTCAAGACTTTAGGAATTTGGAGGAACACTAATGAGTGGAAAACTGTTGAATATAAGACAGTAGTGGATGGACAGAGTGACCTCCTCTGCATCAAGTCAAATCACTGCCGAAATGAAGCCAGTTGATTTTGGAGGCCTACTTACATTACTCTTTGGTTGAAAGGGTTTAAAAGCTATCTCTCCCTGAGGGCATGTTTATTTCCTGCAATAACAGACTGTCACAGATCAGATAGCATTTGGGAGAGCGCATGTCTTTCTTTCCCTACCCTTTTTGGACTCTATGGAACCATCAAAGTGTAATTGTGAAGACTTGAAGAGTCATTGTTTCGTCTCAGTGCCTGAATGAGAACGAGAGGACTTCTGTTGGGAATCAGATTTCATTGTTTGAAGAGGTTTTCTGGTAGACCAGTTTTTCTGTTGACATGGCATACTTAAAATACCCGTCTACGACGAGGATGGGATCGAACCCACGCGTGCAGAGCACAATGGATTAGCAGTCCATCGCCTTAACCACTCGGCCACCTCGTCTGCTGTTCTCCTGAAAGTGCAGTAAACGCGCGAGCCAGGTCACCTTCCACAGTGTTTACGATGCTGGAAAGTCTGGAAAAGCATGGCATAGAGGGGAATTGGAGGAAAGAGTCGCTACAAGACATGTATTTGAAGGGAATTAGCTCAAATGGTAGAGTGCGCTTAGCATGTGAGAGGTAGCGGGATCGAGCCTGCATTCTCCAAAGACTTTAGTTATTTGGAGGAACACTAATGATGGAAAACGTTGAATATAAGATAGTAGTTGGATGGACAGAGTGACCTCCTCTGCATCAAGTCAAATCACTCCTGAAATGAAGCCAGTTGATTTTGGAGGCCTACTTACATTACTCTTTGGTTGAAAGGGTTTAAAAGCTATCTCTCCTGAGGCATGTTTATTTCCTGCAATAACAGACTGTCACAGATCAGATAGCATCTTGGAGAGCGACTGTCTTTCTTTCCCTACCCTTTTTGGACTGCTATGGAACATCAAAGTGTAATTGTGAAGACTTGAAGACGTCATTGGTTTCGTCTCAGTGCCTGAATGAGAACGAGAGGACTTCTGTTGGAGAAACAGATTTCATTGTTTGGAAGAGAGTTATTTTGGTAGAGCCAGTTTTCTGTTGACTTGGCATACTAAACGATACCCGTCCACGACGAGGATGGGATTCGAACCCACGCTTGCAGAGCACAATGGATTAGCAGTCCATCGCCTTAACCACTCGGCCACCTCGTCCTGCTGTAGTACAGTAAACGCGCAAGCCAGGTCACCTTCCACAGTGTTTACGTATGCTGGATAGTCTGGAAAGCATGGCATAGAGGGGAATTGGAGGAAACGAGTCGGCTACAAGACATGTATTTGGAAGGGGAATTAGCTCAAATGGTAGAGTGCTCGCTTAGCATGTGAGAGGTAGCGGGATCGATGCCTGCATTCTCCAAAGACTTTAGTAATTTGGAGGAACACTATGAGTGGAAAACTGTTGAATATAAGACAGTAGTTGGATGGACAGAGTGACCTCCTCTGCATCAAGTCAAATCACTGCCTGAAATGAAGCCAGTTGATTTTGGAGGCCTACTTACATCACTCTTTGGTTGAAAGGGTATAAAAGCTATCTCTCCCTGAGGGCATGTTTATTTCCTGCAATAACAGACTGTCACGGATCAGATAGCATCTTGTGCGAGCAGCTGTCTTTCTTTCCCTACCCTTTTTGGACTGCTATGGAAGCATCAAAGTGTAATTGTGAAGACTTGAAGAAGTCATTGGTTTCGTCTCAGTGCCTGAATGAGAACGAGAGGACTTCTGTTGGAGAAACAGATTTCATTGTTTGGAAGAGAGTTATTTTGGTAGATCCAGTTTTTCTATTGACATGGCATACTTAAAGATACCCGTCTACGATAGGATGGGATTCGAACCCACCCGTGCAGAGCACAATGGATTAGCAGTCCATCTCCTTAACCACTCGGCCACCTCGTCTGCTGTCTCCTGAAAGTGCAGTAAACGCGCGAGCCAGGTCACCTTCCACAGTGTTTACGTATGCTGGAAAGTCTGGAAAAGCATGGCATAGAGGGGAATTGGAGGAAATGAGTCGGCTACAAGACATGTATTTGAAGGGGAATTAGCTCAAATGGTAGAGTGCTTGCTTAGCATGTGAGAGGTAGCGGGATCGATGCCTGCATTCTCCAAAGACTTTAGTAATTTGGAGGAACACTAATGAGTGGAAAACTGTTGAATATAGACAGTAGTTGGATGGACAGAGTGACCTCCTCTGCATCAAGTCAAATCACTGCCTGAAATGAAGCCAGGTGATTTTGGAGGCCTACTTACATTACTCTTTGGTTGAAAGGGTTTAAAAGCTATCTCTCCCTGAGGGCATGTTTATTTCCTGCAATAACAGACTGTCACAGATCAGATAGCATCTTGGGAGAGCGACTGTCTTTTTTTCCCTAACCCTTTTTGGACTGCTATGGAACCATCAAAGTTATCAATTACACTTTTGATGGTTCCATAGCAGTCCAAAAAGGGTAGGGAAAGAAAGACAGTCGCTCTCCCAAGATGCTATCTGATCTGTGACAGTCCTGTTATTGCAGGAAATAAACATGCCCTCAGGGAGAGATAGCTTTTAAACCCTTTCAACCAAAGAGTAATGTAAGTAGGCCTCCAAAATCAACTGGCTTCATTTCAGGCAGTGATTGACTTGATGCAGAGGAGGTCACTCTGTCCATCCAACTACTGTCTTATATTCAACAGTTTTCCACTCATTAGTGTTCCTCCAAATTACTAAAGTCTTTGGAGAATGCAGGCATCGATCCCGCTACCTCTCACATGCTAAGCAAGCACTCTACCATTTGAGCTAATTCCCCTTCAAATACATGTCTTGTAGCCGACTCGTTTCCTCCAATTCCCCTCTATGCCATGCTTTTCCAGACTTTCCAGCATACGTAAACACTGTGGAAGGTGACCTGGCTCGGGCGTTTACTGCACTTTCAGGAGACAGCAGACGAGGTGGCCGAGTGGTTAAGGCGATGGACTGCTAATCCATTGTGCTCTGCACGCGTGGGTTCGAATCCCATCCTCGTCGTAGACCGGTATCTTTAAGTATGCCATGTCAACAGAAAAACTGGATCTACCAAAAGAACTCTCTTCCAAACAATGAAATCTGTTTCTCCAACAGAAGTCCTCTCGTTCTCATTCAGGCACTGAGACGAAACCAATGACGTCTTCACAATTACACTTTGATGGTTCCAAAGCAGTCCAAAAAGGGTAGGGAAAGAAAGACAGCTGCTCGCACAAGATGCTATCTGATCCGTGACAGTCTGTTATTGCAGGAAATAAACATGCCCTCAGGCAGAGATAGCTTTTATACCCTTTCAACCAAAGAGTGATGTAAGTAGGCCTCCAAAATCAAATGGCTTCATTTCAGGCAGTGATTTGACTTGATGCAGAGGAGGTCACTCTGTCCATCCAACTACTGTCTTATATTCAACAGTTTTCCACTCATTAGTGTTCCTCCAAATTACTAAAGTCTTTGGAGAATGCAGGCATCGATCCCGCTACCTCTCACATGCTAAGCGAGCACTCTACCATTTGAGCTAATTCCCCTTCAAAGACATGTCTTGTAGCCGACTCGTTTCCTCCAATTCCCCTCTATGCCATGCTTTTCCAAACTTTCCAGCATACGTAAACACTGTGGAAGGTGACCTGGCTCGGGCGTTTACTGCACTTTCAGGAGACAGCAGACGAGGTGGCCGAGTGGTTAAGGCGATGGACTGCTAATCCATTGTGCTCTGCACGCGTGGGTTCGAATCCCATCCTCGTCGTAGACCGGTATCTTTAAGTATGCCATGTCAACAGAAAAACTGGATCTACCAAAAGAACTCTCTTCCAAACAATGAAATCTGTTTCTCCAACAGAAGTCCTCTCGTTCTCATTCAGGCACTGAGACGAAACCAATGACGTCTTCAAGTCTTCACAATTACACTTTGATGGTTCCATAGCAGTCCAAAAAGGGTAGGGAAAGAAAGACAGCTGCTCGCACAAGATGCTATCTGATCCTGTGACAGTCTGTTATTGCAGGAAATAAACATGCCCTCAGGCAGAGATAGCTTTTATACCCTTTCAACCAAAGAGTGATGTAAGTAGGCCTCCAAAATCAAATGGCTTCATTTCAGGCAGTGATTTGACTTGATGCAGAGGAGGTCACTCTGTCCATCCAACTACTGTCTTATATTCAACAGTTTTCCACTCATTAGTGTTCCTCCAAATTACTAAAGTCTTTGGAGAATGCAGGGCATCGATCCCGCTACCTCTCACATGCTAAGCGAGCACTCTACCATTTGAGCTAATTCCCCTTCAAAGACATGTCTTGTAGCCGACTCGTTTCCTCCAATTCCCCTCTATGCCATGCTTTTCCAAACTTTCCAGCATACGTAAACACTGTGGAAGGTGACCTGGCTCGGGCGTTTACTGCACTTTCAGGAGACAGCAGACGAGGTGGCCGAGTGGTTAAGGCGATGGACTGCTAATCCATTGTGCTCTGCACGCGTGGGTTCGAATCCCATCCTCGTCGTAGACGGGTATCTTTAAGTATGCCATGTCAACAGAAAAACTGGATCTACCAAAAGAACTCTCTTCCAAACAATGAAATCTGTTTCTCCAACAGAAGTCCTCTCGTTCTCATTCAGGCACTGAGACGAAACCAATGACTTCTTCAAGTCTTCACAATTACACTTTGATGGTTCCATAGCAGTCCAAAAAGGGTAGGGAAAGAAAGACAGTCTGCTCGCACAAGATGCTATCTGATCTGTGACAGTCTGTTATTGCAGGAAATAAACATGCCCTCAGGCAGAGATAGCTTTTATACCCTTTCAACCAAAGAGTGATGTAAGTAGGCCTCCAAAATCAACTGGCTTCATTTCAGGCAGTGATTTGACTTGATGCAGAGGAGGTCACTCTGTCCATCCAACTACTGTCAACAGTTTTCCACTCATTAGTGTTCCTCCAAATTACTAAAGTCTTTGGAGAATGCAGGGCATCGATCCCGCTACCTCTCACATGCTAAGCGAGCACTCTACCATTTGAGCTAATTCCCCTTCAAAGACATGTCTTGTAGCCGACTCGTTTCCTCCAATTCCCCTCTATGCCATGCTTTTCCAAACTTTCCAGCATACGTAAACACTGTGGAAGGTGACCTGGCTCGGGCGTTTACTGCACTTTCAGGAGACAGCAGACGAGGTGGCCGAGTGGTTAAGGCGATGGACTGCTAATCCATTGTGCTCTGCACGCGTGGGTTCGAATCCCATCCTCGTCGTAGACCGGTATCTTTAAGTATGCCATGTCAACAGAAAAACTGGATCTACCAAAAGAACTCTCTTCCAAACAATGAAATCTGTTTCTCCAACAGAAGTCCTCTCGTTCTCATTCAGGCACTGAGACGAAACCAATGACGTCTTCACAATTACACTTTGATGGTTCCATAGCAGTCCAAAAAGGGTAGGGAAAGAAAGACAGCTGCTCGCACAAGATGCTATCTGATCCGTGACAGTCTGTTATTGCAGGAAATAAACATGCCCTCAGGCAGAGATAGCTTTTATACCCTTTCAACCAAAGAGTGATGTAAGTAGGCCTCCAAAATCAAATGGCTTCATTTCAGGCAGTGATTTGACTTGATGCAGAGGAGGTCACTCTGTCCATCCAACTACTGTCTTATATTCAACAGTTTTCCACTCATTAGTGTTCCTCCAAATTACTAAAGTCTTTGGAGAATGCAGGGCATCGATCCCGCTACCTCTCACATGCTAAGCGAGCACTCTACCATTTGAGCTAATTCCCCTTCAAATACATGTCTTGTAGCCGACTCGTTTCCTCCAATTCCCCTCTATGCCATGCTTTTCCAAACTTTCCAGCATACGTAAACACTGTGGAAGGTGACCTGGCTCGGGCGTTTACTGCACTTTCAGGAGACAGCAGACGAGGTGGCCGAGTGGTTAAGGCGATGGACTGCTAATCCATTGTGCTCTGCACGCGTGGGTTCGAATCCCATCCTCGTCGTAGACGGGTATCTTTAAGTATGCCATGTCAACAGAAAAACTGGATCTACCAAAAGAACTCTCTTCCAAACAATGAAATCTGTTTCTCCAACAGAAGTCCTCTCGTTCTCATTCAGGCACTGAGACGAAACCAATGACTTCTTCAAGTCTTCACAATTACACTTTGATGGTTCCATAGCAGTCCAAAAAGGGTAGGGAAAGAAAGACAGTCTGCTCGCACAAGATGCTATCTGATCTGTGACAGTCTGTTATTGCAGGAAATAAACATGCCCTCAGGGAGAGATAGCTTTTATACCCTTTCAACCAAAGAGTGATGTAAGTAGGCCTCCAAAATCAACTGGCTTCATTTCAGGCAGTGATTTGACTTGATGCAGAGGAGGTCACTCTGTCCATCCAACTACTGTCTTATATTCAACAGTTTTCCACTCATTAGTGTTCCTCCAAATTACTAAAGTCTTTGGAGAATGCGGGCATCGATCCCGCTACCTCTCACATGCTAAGCGAGCACTCTACCATTTGAGCTAATTCCCCTTCAAAGACATGTCTTGTAGCCGACTCGTTTCCTCCAATTCCCCTCTATGCCATGCTTTTCCAAACTTTCCAGCATACGTAAACACTGTGGAAGGTGACCTGGCTCGGGCGTTTACTGCACTTTCAGGAGACAGCAGACGAGGTGGCCGAGTGGTTAAGGCGATGGACTGCTAATCCATTGTGCTCTGCACGCGTGGGTTCGAATCCCATCCTCGTCGTAGACCGGTATCTTTAAGTATGCCATGTCAACAGAAAAACTGGATCTACCAAAAGAACTCTCTTCCAAACAATGAAATCTGTTTCTCCAACAGAAGTCCTCTCGTTCTCATTCAGGCACTGAGACGAAACCAATGACGTCTTCACAATTACACTTTGATGGTTCCAAAGCAGTCCAAAAAGGGTAGGGAAAGAAAGACAGCTGCTCGCACAAGATGCTATCTGATCCGTGACAGTCTGTTATTGCAGGAAATAAACATGCCCTCAGGCAGAGATAGCTTTTATACCCTTTCAACCAAAGAGTGATGTAAGTAGGCCTCCAAAATCAAATGGCTTCATTTCAGGCAGTGATTTGACTTGATGCAGAGGAGGTCACTCTGTCCATCCAACTACTGTCTTATATTCAACAGTTTTCCACTCATTAGTGTTCCTCCAAATTACTAAAGTCTTTGGAGAATGCAGGGCATCGATCCCGCTACCTCTCACATGCTAAGCGAGCACTCTACCATTTGAGCTAATTCCCCTTCAAAGACATGTCTTGTAGCCGACTCATTTCCTCCAATTCCCCTCTATGCCATGCTTTTCCAAACTTTCCAGCATACGTAAACACTGTGGAAGGTGACCTGGCTCGGGCGTTTACTGCACTTTCAGGAGACAGCAGACGAGGTGGCCGAGTGGTTAAGGCGATGGACTGCTAATCCATTGTGCTCTGCACGCGTGGGTTCGAATCCCATCCTCGTCGTAGACGGGTATCTTTAAGTATGCCATGTCAACAGAAAAACTGGATCTACCAAAAGAACTCTCTTCCAAACAATGAAATCTGTTTCTCCAACAGAAGTCCTCTCGTTCTCATTCAGGCACTGAGACGAAACCAATGACTTCTTCAAGTCTTCACAATTACACTTTGATGGTTCCATAGCAGTCCAAAAAGGGTAGGGAAAGAAAGACAGCTGCTCGCACAAGATGCTATCTGATCCGTGACAGTCTGTTATTGCAGGAAATAAACATGCCCTCAGGGCAGAGATAGCTTTTATACCCTTTCAACCAAAGAGTGATGTAAGTAGGCCTCCAAAATCAACTGGCTTCATTTCAGGCAGTGATTTGACTTGATGCAGAGGAGGTCACTCTGTCCATCCAACTACTGTCTTATATTCAACAGTTTTCCACTCATTAGTGTTCCTCCAAATTACTAAAGTCTTTGGAGAATGCAGGCATCGATCCCGCTACCTCTCACATGCTAAGCGAGCACTCTACCATTTGAGCTAATTCCCCTTCAAATACATGTCTTGTAGCCGACTCGTTTCCTCCAATTCCCCTCTATGCCATGCTTTTCCAGACTTTCCAGCATACGTAAACACTGTGGAAGGTGACCTGGCTCGCGCGTTTACTGCACTTTCAGGAGACAGCAGACGAGGTGGCCGAGTGGTTAAGGCGATGGACTGCTAATCCATTGTGCTCTGCACGCGTGGGTTCGAATCCCATCCTCGTCGTAGACGGGTATCCTTTAGTATGCCATGTCAACAGAAAAACTGGATCTACCAAAAGAACTCTCTTCCAAACAATGAAATCTGTTTCTCCAACAGAAGTCCTCTCGTTCTCATTCAGGCACTGAGACGAAACCAATGACTTCTTCAAGTCTTCACAATTACACTTTGATGGTTCCATAGCAGTCCAAAAAGGGTAGGGAAAGAAAGACAGCTCGCTCTCACAAGATGCTATCTGATCCGTGACAGTCTGTTATTGCAGGAAATAAACATGCCCTCAGGCAGAGATAGCTTTTATACCCTTTCAACCAAAGAGTGATGTAAGTAGGCCTCCAAAATCAAATGGCTTCATTTCAGGCAGTGATTTGACTTGATGCAGAGGAGGTCACTCTGTCCATCCAACTATTCAACAGTTTTCCACTCATTAGTGTTCCTCCAAATTACTAAAGTCTTTGGAGAATGCAGGCATCGATCCCGCTACCTCTCACATGCTAAGCGAGCACTCTACCATTTGAGCTAATTCCCCTTCAAAGACATGTCTTGTAGCCGACTCGTTTCCTCCAATTCCCCTCTATGCCATGCTTTTCCAAACTTTCCAGCATACGTAAACACTGTGGAAGGTGACCTGGCTCGGGCGTTTACTGCACTTTCAGGAGACAGCAGACGAGGTGGCCGAGTGGTTAAGGCGATGGACTGCTAATCCATTGTGCTCTGCACGCGTGGGTTCGAATCCCATCCTCGTCGTAGACGGGTATCTTTAAGTATGCCATGTCAACTAGAAAAACTGGATCTACCAGAATAACTCTCTTCCAAACAATGAAATCTGTTTCTCCAACAGAAGTCCTCTCGTTCTCATTCAGGCACTGAGACGAAACCAATGACTTCTTCAAGTCTTCACAATTACACTTTGATGGTTCCATAGCAGTCCAAAAAGGGTAGGGAAAGAAAGACAGTCGCTCTCCCAAGATGCTATCTGATCTGTGACAGTCTGTTATTGCAGGAAATAAACATGCCCTCAGGGAGAGATAGCTTTTAAACCCTTTCAACCAAAGAGTAATGTAAGTAGGCCTCCAAAATCAACTGGCTTCATTTCAGGCAGTGATTTGACTTGATGCAGAGGAGGTCACTCTGTCCATCCAACTACTGTCTTATATTCAACAGTTTTCCACTCATTAGTGTTCCTCCAAATTACTAAAGTCTTTGGAGAATGCAGGCATCGATCCCGCTACCTCTCACATGCTAAGCGAGCACTCTACCATTTGAGCTAATTCCCCTTCAAATACATGTCTTGTAGCCGACTCGTTTCCTCCAATTCCCCTCTATGCCATGCTTTTCCAGACTTTCCAGCATACGTAAACACTGTGGAAGGTGACCTGGCTCGCGCGTTTACTGCACTTTCAGGAGACAGCAGACGAGGTGGCCGAGTGGTTAAGGCGATGGACTGCTAATCCATTGTGCTCTGCACGCGTGGGTTCGAATCCCATCCTCGTCGTAGACGGGTATCTTTAAGTATGCCATGTCAACTAGAAAAACTGGATCTACCAGAATAACTCTCTTCCAAACAATGAAATCTGATTCTCCAACAGAAGTCCTCTCGTTCTCATTCAGGCACTGAGACGAAACCAATGACTTCTTCAAGTCTTCACAATTACACTTTGATGGTTCCATAGCAGTCCAAAAAGGGTAGGGAAAGAAAGACAGTCTGCTCTCCCAAGATGCTATCTGATCTGTGACAGTCTGTTATTGCAGGAAATAAACATGCCCTCAGGCAGAGATAGCTTTTATAACCCTTTCAACCAAAGAGTGATGTAAGTAGGCCTCCAAAATCAACTGGCTTCATTTCAGGCAGTGATTTGACTTGATGCAGAGGAGGTCACTCTGTCCATCCAACTACTATCTTATATTCAACAGTTTTCCACTCATTAGTGTTCCTCCAAATTACTAAAGTCTTTGGAGAATGCAGGCATCGATCCCGCTACCTCTCACATGCTAAGCGAGCACTCTACCATTTGAGCTAATTCCCCTTCAAATACATGTCTTGTAGCCGACTCGTTTCCTCCAATTCCCCTCTATGCCATGCTTTTCCAGACTTTCCAGCATACGTAAACACTGTGGAAGGTGACCTGGCTCGCGCGTTTACTGCACTTTCAGGAGACAGCAGACGAGGTGGCCGAGTGGTTAAGGCGATGGACTGCTAATCCATTGTGCTCTGCACGCGTGGGTTCGAATCCCATCCTCGTCGTAGACGGGTATCTTTAAGTATGCCATGTCAATAGAAAAACTGGATCTACCAAGAATAACTCTCTTCCAAACAATGAAATCTGATTCTCCAACAGAAGTCCTCTCGTTCTCATTCAGGCACTGAGACGAAACCAATGACTTCTTCAAGTCTTCACAATTACACTTTGATGGTTCCATAGCAGTCCAAAAAGGGTAGGGAAAGAAAGACAGTCTGCTCTCCCAAGATGCTATCTGATCTGTGACAGTCTGTTATTGCAGGAAATAAACATGCCCTCAGGGAGAGATAGCTTTTAAACCCTTTCAACCAAAGAGTAATGTAAGTAGGCCTCCAAAATCAACTGGCTTCATTTCAGGCAGTGATTTGACTTGATGCAGAGGAGGTCACTCTGTCCATCCAACTACTGTCTTATATTCAACAGTTTTCCACTCATTAGTGTTCCTCCAAATTACTAAAGTCTTTGGAGAATGCAGGTATCGATCCCGCTACCTCTCACATGCTAAGCGAGCACTCTACCATTTGAGCTAATTCCCCTTCAAATACATGTCTTGTAGCCGACTCGTTTCCTCCAATTCCCCTCTATGCCATGCTTTTCCAGACTTTCCAGCATACGTAAACACTGTGGAAGGTGACCTGGCTCGCGCGTTTACTGCACTTTCAGGAGACAGCAGACGAGGTGGCCGAGTGGTTAAGGCGATGGACTGCTAATCCATTGTGCTCTGCACGCGTGGGTTCGAATCCCATCCTCGTCGTAGACGGGTATCTTTAAGTATGCCATGTCAACTAGAAAAACTGGATCTACCAAAAGAACTCTCTTCCAAACAATGAAATCTGATTTCTCCAACAGAAGTCCTCTCGTTCTCATTCAGGCACTGAGACGAAACCAATGACGTCTTCACAATTACACTTTGATGGTTCCATAGCAGTCCAAAAAGGGTAGGGAAAGAAAGACAGTCTGCTCTCCCAAGATGCTATCTGATCTGTGACAGTCTGTTATTGCAGGAAATAAACATGCCCTCAGGGAGAGATAGCTTTTAAACCCTTTCAACCAAAGAGTAATGTAAGTAGGCCTCCAAAATCAACTGGCTTCATTTCAGGCAGTGATTTGACTTGATGCAGAGGAGGTCACTCTGTCCATCCAACTACTGTCTTATATTCAACAGTTTTCCACTCATTAGTGTTCCTCCAAATTACTAAAGTCTTTGGAGAATGCAGGCATCGATCCCGCTACCTCTCACATGCTAAGCGAGCACTCTACCATTTGAGCTAATTCCCCTTCAAATACATGTCTTGTAGCCGACTCGTTTCCTCCAATTCCCCTCTATGCCATGCTTTTCCAGACTTTCCAGCATACGTAAACACTGTGGAAGGTGACCTGGCTCGCGCGTTTACTGCACTTTCAGGAGACAGCAGACGAGGTGGCCGAGTGGTTAAGGCGATGGACTGCTAATCCATTGTGCTCTGCACGCGTGGGTTCGAATCCCATCCTCGTCGTAGACGGGTATCCTTTAAGTATGCCATGTCAACAGAAAAACTGGATCTACCAAAAGAACTCTCTTCCAAACAATGAAATCTGTTTCTCCAACAGAAGTCCTCTCGTTCTCATTCAGGCACTGAGACGAAACCAATGACTTCTTCAAGTCTTCACAATTACACTTTGATGGTTCCATAGCAGTCCAAAAAGGGTAGGGAAAGAAAGACAGTCTGCTCTCCCAAGATGCTATCTGATCTGTGACAGTCTGTTATTGCAGGAAATAAACATGCCCTCAGGGAGAGATAGCTTTTAAACCCTTTCAACCAAAGAGTAATGTAAGTAGGCCTCCAAAATCAACTGGCTTCATTTCAGGCAGTGATTTGACTTGATGCAGAGGAGGTCACTCTGTCCATCCAACTACTGTCTTATATTCAACAGTTTTCCACTCATTAGTGTTCCTCCAAATTACTAAAGTCTTTGGAGAATGCGGGCATCGATCCCGCTACATCTGGATTTTTAATTTTTGCTGTTTTTCTAATCATATTATAATAGCAATTTGAATAATATCTTTGGGTTTTTGGCCCGTTAGTCGGACAAAAAAACATTTGAAGAAGTGACTTTGAAGATTAATCAATTATTACTAATAATAATAATAATACATTAGATTATTATAGCGCTTTTCTAGAAACTCAAAGACGCTCCAATTAACTGAGAGAATAACCTGCAGAATAATTTATTGTGAAGATAATCATAAAATGCAGTTCTAAAACTGACTTTTAACCTTTTACTAACTTAATTCACTCACACTCCATACAATGTCCAGACTGTGATACACATTTCAGTTGCACGCAGTTGACCACAGAGTCAAGTGCTGCATTTTGTGATTTCAATCAATCAAAGTGAGTGATTAGAATGAACGGCAGCCTGAACACCGTGTTTTACTGTCACGTAATCCCATAGCATTAACATCTGAACAAAAAGGCACCACTATCTGAGGACAGCTGTGTTTTGTTTGGCTTTTTACCGAGAATACATTTGAAATTATACCTCAGGAAGAGCTTCCAAGCTAAAAGTACTGAACACTCAGAAAGGAAATTTGCATTAGACTGGTGAGATAATACTTTCATAATATTACTCCAATGAGATAGATCTTAGTTCAAAGTAAATATTACAAAAATCAAAAGGTTCATATTTAGAATAGTTTCTTACACTTATATTCTTACACTTTCAGTGAACCAGAAGAGGACACAATTTGTTATTTTGTTTATCATTGTATGTATACCAGATTATTTTTGGGTGGATGTGGAAGGAAAACTGGGCACTTCAATGAAGCATAAAGACATTTTTATATGTTTTGAAGGTGATACAGGAAAAATATATTGTTTTGGAATTTTATTTTTCATCAAGAACTAAATGAATTTGTTACAACAATAAGAAAGAAGTTAATTAGAACTAATTATGTGTTTGATACATTTATTATGGACACATGATACATTATTTTGAATTTGTATGACTTTTTCTTACATTATTACTTTTTTCTATTATTCTTTTATCGACTTTGTACACCAGGTGTGGGCAGTTTTGTGTGTGTCTATGTTTTCTTGAGTAAAGAAATCAGGGTCTGGGGACAAAAAAAACCTTCAGTATCCAGTCAATCAGTTAGTTTAACACCTCCATAATATCAACAGTAGCTCTACAAGTAAGCTAAAGCATGTTACCTTCAGTAAAGACAAAGAAACATTATTACCCCACATACTTGAAGATGAGGGTTCTCCCGTGTTCCTCCTGGGGGCAAAGTAGTCAATATCCAGTCAATTGTTGTTAGCAGTCAAATCATTAGCATTACCTGTCTTTTCACTGACAGTGCTAAATTAGTTAACTTTTTTAACATAGTTTGGTGACAGGCCAGACAGCAACCTGTTACCAGAGACCGGAATTTACAGTGACCAAACCTGATTGGCTGATTTACTATTTTTTAATCAACTTCACACTTCGGTTGGAGCTGACATCTGAGCATCTGAGATGTAGTATAGTAAAGGTTGTTTATTGATATATTACCGCTGTATTTACATTCTTTAAAGTCTCCACTGAAAATGTACTTTTATTGAAAAGCTTATCCTGATTTTATCTGAGCTGCCTGTTGTTATAATTTTTAATTTTGCCCTTCCTGTATTTTATCATTATTTTGTAGTTTTAGATTTTTTTCTCTCTGTAAAGCACTTTGTTTTGATAAGTTTATTATTATAGCAGAATTCTCCACAGAGGTCTCCTCCTCTCTCTGATTCAAAGGTTAAACATCAGAGTTTCTCCTGCACGCTGTTCGGCTGCCGCTAACGTTTGCTCAGCTTGTTTCTCTGAGAACTTTAAGATCCAGACGTCGGAGGACTAAAATCCTTTATCCTTCAAATATAGAGTTAAAAACACCAGGATGTAGAAAGTGTCTTAAAACTGGATAAACAGTCAGTTTATGAAGCTTCTGACTACAGACTGATGCTGCTCAGAGGGGAGACGACACCATGACAGGACAGAGAGGAAACGTTACCTTCAGGGACATTACACATTTCTCTGTCTCACTACATATACAACACAGGACTGATGACACCATGACAGGAGAGAGAGGAAACGTTACCTTCAGGAACATTACACATGTCTCTGTATCACTACATATACAACACAGGACTGATGACACCATGACAGGAGAGAGAGGAAATGTTACCTTCAGGGACATTACACATTTCTCTGTATCACTCCATGTACAACACAGGACTGATGACACCATGACAGGAGAGAGAGGAAACATTACCTTCAGGGACATTACACATTTCTATTTCTCTGTCTCACTACATATACAACACAGGACTGATGACACCATGACAGGAGAGAGGAAACATCACCTTCAGGAACATTACACATATCTCTGTCTCACTACATATACAACACAGGACTGATGACACCATGACAGGAGAGAGAGGAAACGTTACCTTCAGGGACATTACACATGTCTCTGTCTCACTACATATACAACACAGGACTGATGACACCATGACAGGAGAGAGGAAACATCACCTTCAGGAACATTACACATATCTCTGTCTCACTACATATACAACACAGGACTGATGACACCATGACAGGAGAGAGAGGAAACGTTACCTTCAGGGACATTACACATTTCTCTGTCTCACTACATGTACAACACAGGACTGATGACACCATGACAGGAGAGAGAGGAAACGTTACCTTCAGGAACATTACACATTTCTCTGTATCACTACATATACAACACAGGACTGATGACACCATGATAGGAGAGAGAGGAAACGTTACCTTCAGGGACATTACACATTTCTCTGTATCACTACATATACAACACAGGACCGATGACACCATGACAGGAGAGAGAGGAAACGTTACCTTCAGGGACATTACACATGTCTCTGTCTCACTACATATACAACACAGGACTGATGACACCATGACAGGAGAGAGAGGAAACGTTACCTTCAGGAACATTACACATGTCTCTGTCTCACTACATATACAACACAGGACTGATGACACCATGACAGGAGAGAGAGGAAACGTTACCTTCAGGAACATTACACATTTCTCTGTCTCACTACAACACAGGACCGATGACACCATGACAGGAGAGAGAGGAAACGTTACCTTCAGGGACATTACACATGTCTCTGTCTCACTACATATACAACACAGGACTGATGACACCATGACAGGTGAGAGAGGAAAGGTTACCTTCAGGGACATTACACATGTCTCTGTATCACTACATATACAACACAGGACTGATGACACCATGACAGGAGAGAGGAAACATCACCTTCAGGAACATTACACATATCTCTGTCTCACTACATATACAACACAGGACTGATGACACCATGACAGGAGAGAGAGGAAACGTTACCTTCAGGGACATTACACATGTCTCTGTCTCACTACATATACAACACAGGACTGATGACACCATGACAGGAGAGAGAGGAAACGTTACCTTCAGGGACATTACACATTTCTCTGTCTCACTGCATGTACAACACAGGACTGATGACACCATGACAGGAGAGAGAGGAAACGTTACCTTCAGGAACATTACACATTTCTCTGTATCACTACATATACAACACAGGACTGATGACACCATGACAGGAGAGAGAGGAAACGTTACCTTCAGGGACATTACACATTTCTCTGTATCACTACATATACAACACAGGACCGATGACACCATGACAGGAGAGAGAGGAAACGTTACCTTCAGGGACATTACACATGTCTCTGTCTCACTACATATACAACACAGGACTGATGACACCATGACAGGAGAGAGAGGAAACGTTACCTTCAGGAACATTACACATGTCTCTGTCTCACTACATATACAACACAGGACTGATGACACCATGACAGGAGAGAGAGGAAACGTTACCTTCAGGAACATTACACATTTCTCTGTCTCACTACAACACAGGACCGATGACACCATGACAGGAGAGAGAGGAAACGTTACCTTCAGGGACATTACACATGTCTCTGTCTCACTACATATACAACACAGGACCGATGACACCATGACAGGAGAGAGAGGAAACGTTACCTTCAGGGACATTACACATGTCTCTGTCTCACTACATATACAACACAGGACTGATGACACCATGACAGGTGAGAGAGGAAAGGTTACCTTCAGGGACATTACACATGTCTCTGTATCACTACATATACAACACAGGACTGATGACACCATGACAGGAGAGAGGAAACGTTACCTTCAGGAACATTACACATTTCTCTGTATCACTCCATGTACAACACAGGACTGATGACACCATGACAGGAGAGAGAGGAAACGTTACCTTCAGGAACATTAAACATTTCTCTGGAACATTTGGGATAATGTAAGAACACAACTCAACTAAATATATAACATACATCTAGTCGTTTTTAGCCTCCATAGTGGTCTTAGTCCCGGCCTAATCCCACATTAAAGGGCCAACAGGCCAATGTGCAGATTAACTGGCATTCACCGCTGAAACGGGTCGAAAGCAGTCACTGAGCAGGCACGTCAAAAGTTCAACAGCAATTTTTTTATTTTAATTTAGAGAAATATATCATGTGACCGAGCATTTTGTCTAATAACACCACTGAACCGGATCACTGGCAGTCAGAACAAAACTACTCACATTCACCAGGGTAAAAAGAAAGCAGAGGCTGGTGTCAGAACATAATCTTTAACGTTTTCAGATACACAGAACACATCAGTATATTTATAAATATATAGACTTTGCAGTGCATGTTGCAAATTAAGATCAGTTCTTGTGTTTGCAGTGTAATATACCCGAAAGCTTTTCTTATCCCAAAGCGGACTGACATGCTTCGACACGGCTCCCTCCCCCATCCACAACCTGACATATGGCAATCACACCAGCCACACCCGCTGTAGCAGAGTGAGGTCATGTCCATAAGAGGAAAACAGCCCGTGCATAGGAGGCGAAAGCAATGAGAAAGTCCCTCCATTACACCGTAGAATACACAAGCAGCAACGACACTGAGCCGCATGCAATAAGAAGATTAATTATGGAAAAGCTGCAAAACCTACATTTAGAGCTGCATGAATAGAAACGAGCAGAGAGGACATCTGTTTAGGAGATAACTACAGGAGCTTTTATATCCTTTAACTTTACACATCGATGTGAATGAAAGTACAAAAACCAACAACACTCGTAACAGACTATGTAATGCTACGAATATTACATAATATTAATTAATATTGAGCATTATGCAACAAAAAGTTTTGCTTCACATACATTTTCATCATGTCGCCACAGTAATCCACAGCTTGAAATCTCCACCTGCCTCTTTGCCATAGCTGTTTATGAATCAGGATGAACAGAGATGCATTGGATAAATAATCTATAAATATCATAGATTATTGTATATGAACAGCTCATGTGAAAATAAATTCCGCAATGTCAACGTCAGTCTTTCCTCTGAAGACCACACGTGAAAGAAAGAGTGTTTCTCTGTACTTTCTCGGATAAATTATAAATCTTTTATCTCATCGGCAATTTGAATAGCTACTCCTTGTTGCTTCTGTGGGTCAGGAAGCAAACCCCATTTCCAAAGTTCTCATGTGCAAGAAAGACAGTAATAAATATCTGACTGGCCAATCAAAGCTAAGATGAACCACGATACAACAACGCAGAGAAGGGATTGGCTTGCGTGGGCCCGCCACCCTCCTACCCCTGCAGAGAGCAGCCCGTCCTCAAGCTCCTGCAGGGTCCCGTTGCGGAGGCTCTCTGTACCGTTTCCCATCTCCTCTCTGAGCTCCTGCTGGAGCAGTTTGGAGATGAGGCTGTTGAAACGGTTCTCAGTGGTGGAGACGATCTCTGATGAGACTGTGGTCAGGTTCAGCTCTCCGGGGTCCACGCACGTGCCGTTCGACTTGGCGAAAACCACTTGCCCGAGATCTAGTCCCGCCACGGAGGAAGGTGATGCACAGGGGATGTCCCGCACCAGCTTGTAGCTTTCCATCCACTCCTTCAGCCACTCCAGGGAGCAGTCACACTCCCAGGGGTTTCTGAAGAGGAAGAGGCGGCCCAGGAAGTAGACGGGCTGGAAAACGGGGAAGGGAAGGGTGGTGAGGTTGTTGCTGTTCAGGTGAAGCGTAATCAGGCTGGTCAGGTTCTCAAAAGTGCCTTCCTCAATGTTTAGCAGCTGGTTTCTGTCCAGGTACAGGACCTCCAGCTCCACCAGGTCACTGAACCAGGTCTTGGAGACGTTGATCAGCTTGTTCCCCCCGAGGTTGAGCATCTTGAGGCAGCTGATGCCCTTGAAGGCGAAGCGGGGCAGATCAGTCAGCTGGTTGTCGTTGAGGTAGAAATTCTCCAGCCGCACAAGGTCCTGGAAGGACTGGTCGTGGATTACATTGATGCGGTTCTCCTGGAGGTTCAGGTACCTGACACAAAAAGACGATTGTTTAAAAGACAGAACTGAGGACCTTGGGGAGATGGAAACCGGCAGAATCACAGTGATCATAACGGATGAATCATTCCTATACAGATGCTGTTGAGAGTAGTCCGCTTACAGTATGGAACATATGGAAAATGTAATTTAAATTACAATAGTTACTCCCTTGATACTTTGCCTATATTATGGCAATTTTAGCATTATTGATCGTACATTGCGCACAGTGCTAATTTATCGTACAGATACAATAACCAAAGCACATCTGGCCACGCTGCTTCCAGGCTGGGACTTACTTGAGACGAGTCAGACCCAGCAGGGAGTTGTAGGCCACCGCCTCGATCTTGTTCCTCTCCAGGTAGATGTGGGTCAGGTTCTCCATGCCTCTGAAGGCCCCCGGGATCCTCCTGAAGTTGTTCTCGAAGCAGAAGAGCTCCCTCAGCGCTGGTTGATCTATGAAGATGCGGTCAGGGATGTTGAAGAGGTTACAGTTTGACACGTCCAGGCGCATCAGCTTCTTCAGCCCCGTGAACGTCCGTGTATGAAGGTAACAGATGTAGTCGTTGTGCGCCATTTTCAGCTCCACCAAGTTGGTGAGGCCCTGCAGGACAGAGGGTCAGTTGTTTGGTAAATATGCAGATGTTTCACAATTCACATGACGCCAAACTAAAGCTGTCTTCAACTAAAGCTACTGTCAAGAGAACAGATTGAACTTGAATTACACATCAATGAGACAAAATGCTGCCTCTGCACAAGAGTTTTTTTCAGGATAAAACATAAAAGGTTCAAATTCATTTCTGTGGATATTTGGGCCACAGGCAAACAAACAAATAACTGTTTTTTGGTGCTTTTAAAAAAAGGATTTCTTGACTCCAGTAATATAATCCCACTTAAGCCGAGCAGTATCTAATCATGCAGATAGTTTTCGTTCGGGTTTGGAGGTGAATGGTTTCATTTGTTGCTGCTCAAAGCACTGAAATGCATTAGATCAACCAGGACATTGTTTCTGCGTAAAGCTGTTTTGGTTCTTTGAATGTCATTTTGTGATGGTTTCTGCATCACCAATTTAATTCTATTTACCTCCATTGTAACGGAGTCAGTGACACATTTGTCAGCAGCAGATTTCTCAAAAACTGGGCAAAGAAAACATAAATATCCACAATGCTGGATGTCACTAGAGGGTGAGGAAATGAGGAAACATGTTATGTTTGGATGAACCAACATTGCATTTTTATGTGTTTTTGATGTTGCTTCTACTTGAATTTTATTTATTGAAAATGTGTATTTTGAGGCACTGTAAATAATTTTATGCTGGTTAATTTTCGGATTTTGGGCTATTTTGCTTCCATCACACGTTCCACTCTTTCAGACGAGTGGAGAGAAAACATCAAATCACATCAGAGTATGTGTGTGTGTGTAGATGTAAACTCTCCACAGCTACATTACATAATAAGATAATGACTAATTTACATATTTAAATATAACATTTCAGAAAACTTGTGACACAAAAGATAATTGTGTTAAAGTCAGTAAAGTGGGGAAGTTTCATGCTGATATCTATTAGTTAAATAGTTTTACCCTCTTTACTTCCATTAAAACCTGGGGAAGCCTTGCTGTTGCACCTTGTTGAGTGTGCAACAACAGACACAACTTCTTCTTCTTCTTCTTCTTCTTTTTTGGTACAGTTTTGTAAAAACATGCAATTAATTATTTCTGCCTCTCTTTAGGAAAACAAAAGTGTATTGAAACATCAGACCTTGAAGGCTCCAGGGGTGATGAAGGAGATGTTGTTGTGGCCGAGAGAGAGAGACTTGAGGGAGGGCAGCGTGCCGAACGCCCTCTCTGACAGGAACTTGAGGCTGTTCTTGTCCAGGTTGATGGCGGAGGCCTCGCAGGGGAACTCTTTGGGCAGCTCAGCCATGTGTGTGCGGTCACACAGCACGCTGCAGCTCTTCTCCTGAGTGCAGGAGCAGGACGCCGGACACGCACGCACACACGCCCACCGTGCCAGCACCGCCTGAGGCAGCAGGCACAGCACGGACACTGGACGAGAAAACAACACTGCAGTTACTGAGCTGCAAAGATCCACCACAGCCACACAATGAAAGAATGTCAAGTGAACAGATTTACACCAAGTGTCAGTGTTTTGGTTTATTTGGTAAGAAATTAAACTAAGAGTATAGTTTACGTTTTGTACTACCTTGTGATTTGCAAGTGCCTTCATCATCTCAAGTGTTAAATATAAATGTTATTTACAACATACTTACTCCAATTAGACATCTAATGATGACTTTAATCAACACATTCCTAAACAGCTCTTCAGCTCGTAGTTATGTGTCTGTGCATACGTCTGTTTTTACTTCTACCCAAAATCCAATTGTGTTCATGGATTAATAAAGTTGTATTGAATTGAATTGAAAGTATCACCTCTCCTCTCCACACATTGTGTATTGATTCCTCGTTGAGTAACAAAAGGAGCCATATTGATCCATTCTTAGTATGTTTATAATTAGTTTCTGTTGTTTAGGGACAAATAAGTTCAAAAGAATAGTACGACATTTTGAAAAATCCACTTATTGGCTTAGATGTGCAGATTAATATCACTTATGTCTGTACGATATGTTAAATATGAAGCTACAGCCAGTTTAGCTTAGCATAAAGATGCCCCATTGCTCCGAAACCCAAATAGTTTGAATAGCCTCTCCTGATATATAATATAATGTTCCACGTTTGAAATAAAAGCTACTAAATGGACTTTGTGTTTCACATCTGGTCATTCGATGAATACGTATTACAAACATTCTGCACTGAGATCCGTCCAGATGTTAGAAGTGGTTTTATTGCCACATAATTAATCGGAGTACAAAACTTCCTTCACTAAATTCTGAGTGGATCTGATCCGATGGCAGCAGCTGGTGAAATGATGAAGACAGCACAGTTTGCATCACACAACAATAGGTGTTGTCTGTGCCTGCCACCGTCCAGCTCACGGCGCCTCTTACTCTGATCAGTCAGTCAATCAATCCTTCTTTGATGGAAGCAAACCAGCGATTCTCCACGGTTATTTCTGCATTTGACTTGCACCGTTATGTCTCTTGCATTACACACAGACTGCGTGTTGCATTGTTGGAGGAGCATTGCCCTGTAGCTTGTGCATGTGACAAGAAAACCTTTGAATGTTGAATCTTTGTTGATAGAAATCTGTGTATTATGAGCGAGGAGATTCACAGTTATTATCAGACATGCTTCTGATAAAGGCCAAAATCACTGGGTAGATATTGAAAGAAAAGTCAAATCTAATATGATCCCTTAGTGTGTCAACACCCGTCACTGAGTGTTGCCTTGCATCCTGTACTTTACACAATTCATTAGTTATTCTAAATACTCAGATTTTGCATAAAGCTGTTTCTTCCTGTAGGGGAGCAGTTTGTTTGCAGATGGTTAGATTAAGCAAAGTGCAAATGCATGATGAAATAGTTTTAAGAGAGCGAAACCATCCGGGATTATTATTAAGTGAAGATTGACAGTGTGAGGCTTCTCTCTCCTCCGCTGTGAGACCATGTTGTGCAGCTGCAGGAGGAAACTGACCAGTGAAAGTGATGACAGTCATGACTGTAGTCTCTCATCTGTGACATGCCAGGATTAACGGAGGTCTGAAATGGCACAAGAAACAACAGAGCAGCACTTCATGATGAACTGCTATCAATCATACAAATGTGTCACAAAGCCAGTTGTTGAAAGTGATTTTAGGGACGTAGTTTTAGCTCCGTTTAACTCTTAAACTGGTGACAACTAGAGTTACAATCTTATATCCAGAATATCACACAGAGAGACCGTACCTGCAGATCTTTCCGGAGAGTTGCATCCGTGTGTGTGAGAAGTCACCGTCCAAATATTGGTGCATGTGTCCATCCTGCAGGCTGATGCACCGTCAACCGCTGCTGCTGCCGCCGGACACAGAGCTCCAGCACAAAGTGTGTGTGGTTGTGTTTTTACACTTCATCCTCCCCCCTTCACTGTGAGAGTGTTCCATAATACACACACACACACACACACACACACACACACACACACACACACACACACACACACACACACACACACACACACACACACACACACACACCAAAAAGCCATCTCTTAATGGCAGTCAAATCCCCTGGATGGAGTGATGGAGTGATGGAGGATTACAGAAGTAAAGAGTAGCTCTCAGATCAACCGGCCGAGGCAGAGCAGTAACTTAGAATCACACACACACACACACACACACACACTGTTAATGTCCTCAGCTGAACACTGACAGCATTTAAACAAAACAAAACTCATCTGCAGGAGAAACACAGTTAAAGAAATGGCATTATAGTTATAACCAAACATTACCACAACTGTCATTTGTGTTTAGTTGAATCACCGTTTGTTCTTTTTACACCATCCAGAGAGAAGATGAGATAAGAAGTACTTATTTGATCTCATCCTCTGGATAAGCTCTCACTGTGCCCCCCCGGCAGCGACCACCTCTCTGTGCACAGCTCAGAGCCTTCCCCCCCCCGACTTCAGTGGCCCTAAAATGTTATTTTCAACATGACACAGATATTATACAACAGACGTTTAATGGGTGTCAGTGGGTCCGTGGTTATGAAACCTACTCAGCACATTAGAGACCATGTGACCTCTGGAGAGTAACATGAAACACTCCCCGACAATTGGGGAAAACATGGTTTTCATGCAGGATGAAAGAGACCCGTGTTTCACCGCATGGAAAGCTCCACAGACGGCCAAAGTCGAGCATCAGACACGTTACCCTCATTTCACCAGACTGTGACTTCAGCACACATACCATAATCTGTCACCACAGGAAGAGACGGTTGTGAGTGACAGCTTTCTGGATTTGGGTCGTCTGGGGGATTCAGCTCACCTGGCCTGACTGCACACACACACACACACACACGTAAGGATTGTTTTCACATTTAAAAACCATGAGCATTAATGTGCACCAGAGGCTCTTGTGCCTCCTCGTCTCCTCGTCTCCTCCGTCCTCCTGCCTGTGACCCGGACATCCATCTCCGCACGCCATCTTGAAGGATGACCAATTCCTAAAAACGCATCTTGAGCAGAGGCTCGTCGGTCGGAGCGAGGACGCACAGGTGTGTGACGAATAAAAGAGGCGCGACACACAAACTTGAACATGTAAGTCACTCTTTATTGTATAGTAGTCTCATCTTCATACAAACATTATATATAAAGGTTATAGATATATGTGTCATGTATGACTTCTGTACATTCTGCCTCGTTGTGTATTGGATTAAAAGTAAATGTATAATTTGTGAAACACGGCTCCTGACAGCGAGAGCAAAGCTTCAGCTTCTCTTCTGCAACATGTCATGAGTTTACAGACGCTTAAATAAAGCATCGGTTCCTTCTGCACGCTGGCTTCACTGCATGTCCACATGTAAATGTGCCCTCTCGTGTTCACAAGACCTGCTGTAACCCTAACATTGATCTTAATATTAGTTAGTTTGGTTGAGGGAGAAGTTGCTTTTTAGATTCTGTATCACAAACAAAACATCCAAACTGCATTTCATGTTTCCCTGATGTTGATAATGTACTTTACAGACTGACGGAAGAATAATTTGGTTTATGGTCGAATTACATTTTGTTAAAACAGATTAATAATTTAGGCAAAACACTGAACGTACAAGTTTATGTACCGCTCATGAAGCTGATAGAACATTAACAGATAAGTCTGAAGTTCTACTAATTTAGTCTCAATGAATCTATTATTTGTTATCACCATTCCTTTTAATTTAAATGGTGACTGCACATTCACACCAGAATATGAACAGAACCGCTCACTGAACTGTAACTGAGAAAACGACACGACTCACAGCTCAATTTACAAATGAAATCTTTATATTTTTTTCAAAAGAAATGAAGCCCATCCGATCTTTACCAAATTGAGTTTTGCGGCCCGTCCGGCCCGTATCCACAGGGCCCCCGGCTGCCGCTGCTACAGGTCTTCTCCGCACAACTACAGTAAACAACGCGTCATGAAACATGCTTGATTTTTCCGGATACCTTTTTTTTTTTGCATTCAAACATTTTATTTTGGTAAAATCATACAATTGCACAGCTGAGTATTTCCCATGCAGTGCAGTAGCCTATAAGCTAATACAGAAAGCAAAGTCTACGTCTAAAGAGCTCCGGGGTTCTCCGCAGAATGTGGAGCGGGTCTCGGGTTCTGCCTGCAACAACTTGCACAGAACCTCGTGTTCATCTCAAAGCAAGTCCAACAGCTGCAGACCTGCACCACATCCAGGGGGAACTCCAGAGGTGTCATATATGCAAATACAACAATGAGAATAAACCACATGTTTGTTTCTTTTAAGGATTGCCATGTGCCAGACATTCACTGGAGAAAAATAATCATCAGGTCAAATTAGAGTAAAGAATCAATAATGCACACAATTGGAGAATCTGAACACTTCAGCACTGATATGCTTAAGAATATTTTTATGCTCTTGACAGCTTTATTTCCAAACCTTGGCATGTTTGTTCAATTCCATTTCAAATTTTGTTGACCAATTAATAGAATCCTATATTAGAGATGACCGGCCCCAAGAGGCCCTGAAACAGCTGTGGATATTATTTACCGAGTCCAATGTATCTTAAACATTAAAAAGCTCACACTACCCCGAAATATATAAATTTCACGCATACAGGTGACATTCAACATTCAAGTGCCAGTGTTTTTTGTACTGTCTTTTGGTCAAGTTTCTGAAACTTTCAAAGAATCACTTTGAGGCTTACAAAAATAAATATTTGTCAAAAATGCTTAATAAATTACACAAAACTAGCAGCAAAAGTAGAATCTAGAAATCTGTGCAAATGGCTAAATTCCCCCCAACTGCTAAATCCCCTGGTCCCAAATAAATCCTGGTTTAAACGTTGAGAACCTGTCCCCTTTGTAAACAAGCTGCGTTTTTCACAATCTCCTCACACACAATATTTGGAAGCTTAAGGACACATATCCAAGACATCTATATAAAACTCTAGATGTGCAATAAAAGAACTTTTGTAAAACTTGATGGGCACGACGAACAAGGGCCTACACACCTAAATCAAGTAGCACCATTCAATCTCAAGTTCTCCACACTGCCAGTGCATCCGCTTTTAGTTCAATTTCTTAAAAAAAAAAGGTTTCAAGGCACAACACACCCGATGAGGAGCATTTTGAGGTGAAACGCCCCGTCTCTCCTCCTCCCGATGGCTGCTCCTCTTTGAGAGGAAAAGCCTGCTCTGGCTTTACGAAGCCACAGATATTTATACAAGTCTGAGCAGATGAACTCCCAGAGGACCTGACAGTACTTAATGTTCCATGAGGAAGTGGACTCTCCCCCATCTTTGGCCACCTCCACAGTTACACTACGCAGCAATGGAAACCAAAGCCACAGCCGGCGGTGCGCTGAACACCGCTCTCCCCACGCCTTCCCCCCCCCCGCTCCCCTAACCCCAGTGGTCGAAGTGTTGCTCTACCCTTCGCGGTTTCCTCGCTGTTCAATTGATAAACCTCAGTGATCACTCAAATGCCTGTCTCTTAAAGATGAACCATGCCTCCAACGCAGCTTGAAAAGAGAAAACGTTTGTAATTAAGTTAAGCCTGCGACTCAGTTCTCGTGTCTTTCCTCCTTGACCAAAAAACAAAACACTTGCAAGCGTAGAATACCATGTGGGCCTCGTGGTTGCCGGTCGATTCAGTAAACACTAACACCACGCTGTGCCCTCCCGATGCTGTGGTCCTTTATGCAGCCATTTGAACTTCACTTTCAAGATGGCAGGCATTTTTTGTTTTGATACATATTTGTAGAGAAACAATTCAAAAATCAAAAAACTGACTTCAGTTTTTCAATTTTGCACACACCTGCACCAAAAATGTCTCAAGTAAAAATAAACAAAAAACACCGCCCACTTAACGTAGCTAGCACTTGGTAACATACTAGCTGCCGTAACACCGTCAAGTCAATTGAAGAGTGTGGAGTAACAAGTTCCACCAGTGATTATTCGTGTTTAAACCTCAGCGATTATTGGCACCGAGCTTAATGACTTGTGTGTTTCTTAAGATTACAATAGGAATGGCTATTTCAAAGACTATCATATCCATAAAAAGGAGCCTGTCCAGGATAGAGTGAGCAAAAAAGAAAAAGAAAAGTAACTTTGTCCCTTAGGATTAAAATACGGTTGCGTCACGGAGTGGCCCAGTTTGTATTAGACGTAGTCGCGGCTCCATTAGCTGTTTGACTGTAGAAAAGGCTACATGATGTTCCTGCGATAAATTTGAAGTTCAAATGGAATCATGACTTAGAGCCACAATACCCCAGAGTTTGCCAAGGTTTGATTAAGTCCAAGCTTATTTTACCTTTCTAATATTTTTTCACCAAACAAAATAGTAAAATCAAATTTAGAGCTCTTGGCCATGTTCACCTGGTGAAATGAAAACATAGTTCCTGTCTAAGTTCCAAAGGCACAGTACATTAACATACAAATGATCCTCAGGTTATTCGATTCCAGTTTTTTTTTGTTTTTTTCTCGTTTTTTTTTTTTCCTTCCCACAAAAAAGAACAAAAATACTTTTAACAATGAAAGTCCGAAGTTGCTGTCGGACAATGCATGTCAGCATCCGTGCTCGCTCTGAGGTGTGCGAATCTCTGCGGTCTCCGGTGCGTCGCACGTGCTTGGTGGCTTCCTTTGCGTCGTGCTGCACTTCCGTTTTGAGAGAAGCGAATGGCAGAGAACCAGGGTTGGTAATGTACTGTGTGTCAGTGAAGCTACACAGGGAGGGTTTTATTATGGTCTGGCTTAAGTTAACATGTGGTTTCCATTGGGTCGGGTCGGCATGGCAACCCATTCCTATGGCGACTAGTTGCCCCACCAATCCACACTACCAGAGTTGCTGTAACTTCCTCCGTAGCCGTCGTTGCTGTAGAAGTTGCTGCCGCCGCCAAATCCACCTGTGAGGGACGAGCAGCGACAACTCAGTTATTCAAGTCAGTCGCAGACGGGTTGAACTTACGATGTGTGACATAAGGAGCCTGCGATCTGCGATCATGACTTCCATGTGGTGTAAAACACTTTCAACCCCAAACATGTCCAGACTCAAAACCTTGAGAGCCACATCGAAGACTAACTACAAATGAAATTGTAATCTCGTCCCAGCTGTTCATATAAATATATATATAAAACATTTGATGTTTCGCCAGCAGCTCTGCTTCCGTTTCATTGAGAAGGTTTTTGGTTTGGACGTGTTGATGAAACACCAGATGATGTTGAAAAGCAAACATTTCTCAAGCAGTAGATTCAAACAACTCCTCACTAACAAAGCAGCGCGCTACTGCAGAACAGACGACCTGCTGAGGATATAGTTTCCTTACCTCCACCAAAACCACGGCTTCCTCCAGGGGTTCGCGTGCCGCCCCGGCTGCCTGGGAAGTTCCCAGGGCCACCTCCAGGCGTCTGACGGTAATCTCGAGCGCCGAAACCACCAGAGAACCTAGACAACAGTTTGTTAGACGTTATGGTACAGAGTGTCTGAAGGTGGATGAAGTCGTTTCAAATGGACATTTTCCAGAATAATAAAATTCTGAGGTTTCACGTAACAAGTTACTTTTAGAACCCGCCCACAATGACTTGTGCCCTTTGTTCCTGTTAGTTACCTCTTGCCGCGTCCTCGGGTGGTGCTCTTGTGCTGGTGCTCGTAGGCCAGGCTCTCAAGCCAGGAGGGAACCTCCTGCTTGGCCTCCACCAAAATGTCCAGCAAGTCTTTGGTTATGTTGCTGTTTTTGTCGTTAAAGAACGACGTGGCCAGACCTGCACGAAACAGAGCGACGTTATACTCAGTCAACGTAAATGTGCACAACAGGAATCACAAATTCGGTTCCCACACACACACACACACACACACACACACACACACGATGTTCATACCAAGGTTGCCCACACGTCCCGTACGGCCAATACGGTGAACGTATTCCTCAATGTCGCTGGGCAAATCAAAGTTGATGACGTGCTTCACATTGCTGATGTCCAGACCTCTGGCAGCCACCTGGACAAGAAGTTTAAAATACTTTAAATATCAAGATGTCACGCAAACTTTATATTCCATCAGGTTTCAGTTATTTTAAACTTCAGAATTATGAAATCCAGACAGAAACTACTGCGTCTGCTTTGCAATGATGCTCGTGGTTTGTCTGGTTATAAATCATCATTCTATCATTTGTTTTCAGTTTAATTACATTTAATTAACTTTAACAGTGGATTTCTTTGACCTTTCATTCAGCAAATGCAATGTTTCCAAAGTCAATGAGTACATGCGTTATAATATTTATAGAGAATTTGCATGAAGACAAAGCCGTCAGTCAAACGCATCTTTCACTTTCTATAAGTGCCGATTTGTCCGTTTTGTATTCACGAGGATTTGTTTGAGCAAAACAACCGTTCGCCGTGAAGATTACTTACAGCTGTGGCCACCAAGATGGGGCAGCGCCCGGAGCGGAACTGATGCAGAGCCTCCTCCCGGTCTCTCTGGGATCGGTCTCCGTGGATGCTGGTGCAGGAGTAACCCTCGTGGTAAAGGAAGTCTTCCAGAGCATCGGCTCCCTTCTTGGTTTCCACAAACACCAGAGTCAACGACTCTTTGACTGCGGAGCCGGAAACAAAGGACGAGACAGAACGGGAGACGAGAGCAAAGAGATAAATATATAAATCATTGATAACTGGGGACAAGGGGAGGGATGGACTAAAACTACAAGATGGGAGGAGGAACTTAACGGTCATGCTAAGAGAACAACTGCAAGAGCAGGAAGTTAGACACTTGGGTTGTATAAAAACATGGCTGACATTAGCTTCAGGTTTTCTGCACAGCACTGAAGTTACTTTACACTGGACCACAGGATTTACTTGGGACATCAAGTTCAAATAATAATTTGATTGATTCAAGACAGATATTGGGCATTAATGGCCTTCACAATAAAAGCGTCGGCTGATAAACATGGCGGAGGAGTGTCGTGTTGCAGCAGCCGCTCTGCTACGATGCACATACTGTAGCTGCTTTATTTAGCATCAACAGAAAACAGTATAACCCTTCGTGCCTGGATGAAGCCGTTCGCTACAGCGTCTCCATTGCTTTTAGAAGCTCAATACATACAAATAACATTCTCCCGTTGAAAAACCTGCTTCACATAACAGCCAAGTGCTTTAGCGCGGCTGCCACTGACATAAATCACACACAAGTTCGCCTTTCAAAGTTGCAGCTGCAACAGTTGCCATAGAAACAATAAAATAAATAAAGGAAGTGAGCTCAGTTGGAGGTTTAAGTCAAGTTACACCGGGCTTCTACATAATACAGGTGAGGGCTCAACACAGACATTAAAATAAATATTACTATTCATTGTTCCTCGTGCCAGTTTAGAGGTCGCTGCCATGAAATCTGTCGGAGACATCTGACTCCAGGAAACTGTTGAGCCAGCTGACCTGTGTTCAGTGTTCCTGACACACCAACAGTGCAAGGTAATGCTATTGTTGGTACTACAAGCTCTTATTGGACACGACAGAGGGACGGGTGTCTCTGTGGGTCAGAGTGATATGTTCACACTTACCCGGTTTATCTGCAACTTCTGGCCCACCTTCCGGCGCATCACTGGGAATAACTGAGAGAAAACCAAAGCGGCCGGTAAACATGAGGCTTCAGTACTCAAATAAAACCTATTGTGAGAAGCAATGTTTCCTCTGCTCACCACTGTGACATAAGATAAATATCTAAACATGTTAGCATACAGCAACGTTAGCTTAATATGGTGTTGATGTATTAGAGCTACGTGTGACCTTCATGAGGCATCGTTGCTTTCTCACCTGTGGCATTGAGCAGGTCGAGGAGGAACGACCTCTTGTCGTTATCCTCCACCCAGACCACCTTCTGCGTGATGTTTTCTGAAGTGGAACCCACACGGCCCACTGCCAGGAAAATGTAGTCCTCCAGGAAGTCACGAGCGAGGATCTACGCAAACAAATCAAACGGATGTAGAAGTATGCAGTGCACGGTTGGACTTAAGGAGCGTTGCATAAAGCCTCTTACACTGTCTCCTTTCATACGTTGGCAGCCTGAGGCTTTCACAGCTGTTACTGTCACAACACAGCATATGTGCACTTCAGTTACCGTGGTTACGCTTCACTTCAACTTTAACAGCATTGTTGTCAGTGTTCGCTAGCTTCTCCAAAAATGGACAAAGAATAAAAAAAGCCAAACTAAACAGAAGATGGAATAATTCAAGCACACGCGCATCATTTAAAAGACAACAAATGCACAAGATGTGGAGAATATTATATTAATATATATTAAGTTAAAGAAGTCTCGCTGTGAAGCGTAGAGACCAACATTACTGTGACCGCAAGGAGTCAACAGAAGGGTGAGTTTTAATTAAACATAACGTTAAAGTATACGACTTTGAGTCAAGTTAACTGTGTCGCGAACCAAACGTTAGATTACCACGTTGACAACATCACAGCTTTAATATCCCAGAAGACTGAAGCAGCTACAGTTTACTAGTTAATCTAGTTTAAACCTAGTAAACTAGGTTTAAAGTGAGCTGCGTTTAGTAAATCAAAGTAAATCAAATAGTTTGAGTCAATATGTTTAATAGTTGCTTACCAAAGTCAAAATAAATAAACCCGTTGCAACATCTTAAGGAAATAATTTGAGCAACTCGTTTGGATGGAAGAGGTTTTAAGCAACCAGGCGCTGATAAATATTCGTTGTAGTGGTCAACGTACCTGGATCTCCTTGGGGAAGGTGGCACTGAACATCATGGTCTGGCGGCTGCCTTTAGCCGGCATCGTGTCCTGCTCCACAATGCGTCTGATCTGCGGCTCAAATCCCATGTCCAACATGCGGTCAGCCTCGTCCAGGACCAGGAAGCTGCAGAGACACATTTCATTATTAAATGTTGGAGCCAGCTCCATTAAGAAAACACGATCCAAGTGTGGATCCCTGCGTTACTGCGTTGCACTGACTTGCAATAGTCCAGGGCGATCTTTCCCCTCTCCATCATGTCAACCAGACGTCCAGGTGTGGCCACCAGCAGGTGACAGCCTCTCTCCAACTCCCTGATCTGCTGGCCAATGTCAGCACCGCCATACACCACGCAGGGACGCACACGAGAGCGGTAGGCGAACTGGAACGCAGGACAAACAATTCAGCTTTAAGATGAATGTTCAGTCAAACTGTTACACTTTGAATGTAGAGCTGCACGGATCAGTTCGTTCACAACGTTGGGAGGATGCCGTGTCAGATACAGAGGAGGCTCCACTAACATCCTTTAAACGACTCAGTGGTAGCTGCGTACGATTGTTTCAGACTATCAAACTATTTCAAGTTGTTAACGTCAACATTTATTGGGAAAAGATGGACGTCATCATTTTCACAGCTCAGACGACTTTTACTCACAAGAAAGTTTAAAAAAATCATAAATTCAATTTAAGGATTTTGTTTGAGGGTGATGAGTCAAAAAACAGACATTCAACGTTTCATTTATTTAAAATATATAAGAGACTGGTTTCCTCGACGCTCACCTTTCTCGCCTCGTCGTAGATCTGCAACGCCAGCTCTCTGGTGGGGGCCAGGATGAGGCCGATCGGGTACTGCTTACGGCGGCCATACCTGCCGTTATCCTGAGGAGGAAACAAACGTTTATGAGAACAAACAAACGGCTAATCGGGATGCGTTCCATTTACATTCATCTTTCCCCAAGTACCTGTCCACTGTTCTTGGCGGCGGACAGCGCCTCTCCTGGACCCTCGCAGTACATCTGACTCAGCACTGGCAGCAAGAACGCAGCGGTCTTCCCGGAGCCTGAAACACAGCAGGTTACACCGTTAGTTACACGGGATCATCGAGGTGTAAACTGGGGTTGAGCAGAAGAATATATCAGCTGCTGCTCAGCGGGCAGACACACCGGACACAGAAAGCAGTCACATGCAAGCATTAAGAAAATACGTACCAGTCTGGGCGCAAGCCATCAGGTCCCTCTTGGTCTTGATGATGGGGATAGCATGCTTCTGCACCGGGGTGGGACTATCGTAGCGACTCAAGGCGATGTTAGCCATAATAATCTCCCCCATGTCGACATCGTGGAACTACAGAAGAACCAGACGGCGTCAGTAAGAGACAAACAGTTCCATCAACACCACATTTAATTTGAGATGAATCCAGAGGGGGGGGGGGGGGGGGGGGCATTTTAAATTACACCATTATAGACTTACGACGTCAATGTGGGGCGGGCAATTGCTTCCAGTGGCCTCCACGGGAATATCATCGTATTTCTCAAAGTTTATCCCAGTGTTGCTTGCAGAGAAAAGCTCACTGGGGAAAAGGTTTTCAAAAGTTGAGATGAAAATGCAAATAAAAGATGTTTTATTAGTTAGTTGTTTTAGATAAATCCTTCTCACTGTTCCAGGCGCTCGTTGGCAGGAGTAGGCTTGGACCAATCGTCGTCTCTGGTTTCGTCCGTCCAGCGGCTGCCGCCTCCTCCACCACCAGAAAAGCCCCCACGCTCAAATCTGTACACAAGCACACAGCGTGTTAAAGCCTGGAACCAACATTGATTTAAAAACAGACATGAAAGGGAGGTTTCACGTTACAAAAGTATAACCTCTGCAATTTAGAGAACACAAATGATAAAGACACGTATTGAAACAAACTGAAGGTATATTAATAAATATATTTTTACACACCTTCCCCCCCTTGAGCCTCCGGTCCCACGGTCATTGAAGAAGGTAGACTTTGACCTATCAGTGCGTCCGCCAAAGCTGTTGTAGGCAGCATCCCTAGGGGCTCCGGCCCAGTTGCCATCACCGCCGACCCCTACAAAGAACGGAGAAAGAACCCGTCAGCGACACTTTCTTTTTGCAAAATCAGCTGAAATCAGATGGCGCCACTTTCTTACCAAAAGTGGCGAAAAGATCTTTCCCTTAAACTAAGTGCACAGCTGATGTTAATTATTCATAACTGGCATTACGCAAAGTCAGTGACAGTGTTCTGATATCGTAACAACTGTATGAACAAGGGTGGGGAGGGACCAAGTTTCCATCTTAAAGGGATATTTCGTAGTTTTCGAAGTGGGGTGGTATGAAGTGCCAGAGTACCAGCAGGAAGCAATTTACTGCTGTGGGCGGGGCAGCAGCAACTCTTTAGCCACCAATTCATTACCAGTTCAAGTGAACGCTAGATTTCAGAATGTTTATCGCGTTACCTTGCCGTCAGAAGCCCGTTCAGAACTGAAGCCGGTATTTATGCCCTCTTCAAAACAGACTCCATTGACAAAAACAGCTCACAGAATATGGAAGTTGCTCGTGTACTTTTGCTTTAGATCGGGTCGATGTTTGCGTGACTTGTGAATCCGAATCTGGTTTCGTCAGTGGTGGCTTTGGAGAAAGCATTGATAAGAAAAAAAAAGCTAAAGCGGTGGAAAATATTCTTAATAAAGAAACGGATATCGGTTGTTTTTGCTGCAGACATTACATTCATTAGCTTATGTGCATCTCCTGTTCGTTTCTCCGAACTGGGGGCGTGCCAACCTCCATCTACTGTAGGTAGTTAAATACCTCTTTAACCCCACCTCAAAACATCAGAACTATCCCTTTAAAAACTACACCGTCGTTCCAAAAACCGGGGCTTTTAGACACGACAGGGTTTTCCCACCTGCATTTTGTAATTGTTGATCAAACGAGCCTCCACCCCCGTTACCACGGTAGGCGCCACGCCCACCTCTATCATTGCGAGGGGGTCCTCGTCCTCCAAAGCCCCCATTTGTGCAGTTGTCGTTATAACCATTCACAAATCCATTGCCGCGTCCACCGTCCCATCCAGGTGAATCTTCGTTGGAAGATGACAAAAAAACACCCAGAAAAAAAACAGAAAGGCTTGTGAGGATGAGCACAATGCTGCACACGTTACTCATGTGTGTCAGTAAGCAAGTACACATTAGCCTGCCTAGCCATGAGACTCTTAAAAGTGACTGGCCTATTTTTAGCCTAATTTACTGACAGGTGGGATGCAAGCAACTCCACTAGACAAGAACCTGGTCTCAACCATCAGGACCCATTTTTAAAAAGTACGTTTTACACCTGTACTAGAGAATAGATGCAGAGAAGCAGAAGGATTTAGATGTTAAATAGAATCCATTATCTTCTATACAATTAAAAAACACCCACAAACAATCTCAAAAAGGTATCATGTTGATGGTGACCAGATATGGATTTTGGGCTGTTGGGAGTATTTAGGGCCTCTCAGAGCTGCATTGCAATTAGAAAGGGGCAGACGTGGAGCACAGACATTTCCACTGTTTAGAGCAAAGATCTCTTAAATTTGAGCTTTACAACAACAAGTGCAGTTTGGTAAATTAACCATTTCAAATCACCTTTGGACTGGCAGTCAAATGATGCATGTGCACTCTGAAAACAATGCAAAGCACATCGTGCAGCCGCGTCACAGCCAAACATTCTGAAACAGCAAGACGCCTCCAAAAGCCGCAGTGGAGTAACTACTCTTCTCAGCGTTGGATTGAACACATCACGTGTAGCTTTCACGGTCTAGACTTAAGTAGCTTCCCCCCGATGTGTTACGCAAGTTGTCACATTTAAATAACGAAGAACTGTTAAGAAAAAACAGGAACATGTAACTCAATTTTGAAACGGTGAAGACAAAAGTTCACACTTTGGGAACTTTTAAACCTTTAGTGTTAACGATTCCTCTCAATGCTCTCCGACAGCTGCGCATGCGCAGTGACCAAATGTCACACGCACGCTGTAGCATGTTTCAGTTCGTTTAGGAACGGCACCATGGAAGGAAGAGGAATAAAAGCTCAGTCATAGCGCCAATTGAAGCCCGCCGGATATCAGCTGAACAACCACGACCGGCCGCGCACACGTGCCGCATTATGGTTTTAAGTCAGCGCACAGCGGCACGGACAGTAACAGTCACACCACGTGTCGGTGTGGATGTTCTTCAGAGTGAAAAAGACAAAGTTCGCCATTTGTAACACCTGCAAGTCCAAAATAAGCCGTGGAGGAACAACCATAAAAACATTTATTGCTCAGTTATACAGTAGAATAATATTTCCTCGGAGTCGTAATTGGTTCATCTCTAGCGCCAATAAACATTGATATACTTTTTTATAAAGGAATCGATAGAAACATATCAATTCCCACATCAAGTATAAGCAACAAGGGGTTTGGTGAATCCAACACTGCTCATGTCCCCCAACAGTCTCACATATTCCAGGTGAGTCTTGTGCCAAGTGGACTCCAGACAGCAACCCAAGCTTGCTCAACTTCAAAGAGCTTCACCTGGGCTATAAATGACCCCGGACAGTCTGCTAACCTAACAGAACAAGTCTGGTGCATTACCATCAGGCACAGTGCAAGCCACCTAAAGACGCCTACAGGTCAGTTCTAGTCAGCATTAAATTGCAAACACTTGACAATCACTCTACGGTGAACATCCCTTTCAGACGCTACAGGACAGGAGGAGTAAATCAAGGAGGGGCGACTGGATGCCAGTTTCTGCTCCACCGCCGAGTGCAGCAGTAGATTTCAAAGGTTATTGTAGCTTCACACACACACACACACACACGAGAGAAGTAACTAATCAGAAGGTGATTTCCCCTGGAGCAGTCTGCATGCACTCCACGTGGTACTTCTCAATAATATGCTGTAAGCAGATGCATAAAGCTACATGTTCTCTGAAGAACAAGAGAAACAACAAAGACTTGTAATTATTACTGAGTTGTCAATTGCATCAATGTAAAGCTCAGTTTCTTACAACATCAAATCCCTAAATTTGATTTCATGAGCGCAACTAACAAGAGTTTAAAGGAGATAGTTGAACATTGTAAATGTAGGCGCCTCCCCTGAGATATCTGCAGAGATTGTCTCAATATTAGTCAGACAGCCACTAGGGATGCAGTGCAGTCTCGAAGTCACAGTCACCATGCATCATAAGTAGCTTTGACAGACGCGACGTGTCAGACCCCAGTGTTCTGCTATGTATACTCTAAAGTAGATGGCTTGGCATGCAGGTAAAGGTCAAGGTATACCACATCTGTTGTGCCAACCCACCCCCACCCCTCCCCCCACTGTAGGCATAGCAAAAGGCAAGCTCTTGAGAGGCCAGTCTTGGGTAACCTGAGCAAAGGTAGGGAAGCAGGCTATTAAAAGACTCACCCATAATTACTGTTGGGCTTGACTTTACACATAGTTACCAATCTGACAGTCATCCCATCCTGCAGTATAGTTATTTATGTGTCTTTGCTCGCAGTCTGCCTGCCATGGTTGTGGGTACTGCTCAGAAGAAACTTGAGGGACAATGCAGGTGAAATATGGGTTTGCATATACAGTGGGGAAAAACTAATTTGAATGGCTTTATCATATGCCCTGATTAAAAATGCAACCCATGTTGAGAAAAGCATTAATTAGCCCAGCAAGCATATGCTTACATCCAATTACTCTTTACCTATAACATGATTCTCATTTTGAATGCAAGCACCTCAGCAGAAAGAAGCACATCAATTAATCATGAGCTCATCATTAACTTTTACTGTGTACAGTGTATAGCTCTAACGCTCTCCCCCTTCACACCGGCTTTGCTGGGTGTAAAATGGCTATTTCATGCATCTGGAAATGCAGGTAGCCCTCAGCGGAAGCAGACAGAAGGGACTCAGATTTACTGGTGCCACTGAATAACCGTACTGTCTATCAGCGGAATAAGCATTTCCTGCAGTGGAATGAGAAAACAGTGAAACATCAAGTGTGCAATGACACAGTAGCATTATTCCAAGATTTAAATGAAAGATTATCTGGACAATTATGCCAGGCACGTGTGCCTTGACTTAAAACCTTTAATAAGCTAAAAACAAGTACAGAAAAAATACATTCCCCTTCTTCAGATCAGCCACCAGCCAGCCCTCTTGTTCACATGTGGGACAAGAATAAACTTGGGATAAAGCAGCCAATGAAAAGAGTCAGACAACTCTGACAGTTGCCTCATTTTTGTACTGGGTGAAATTCCAATCTACAGCCACTTTACAGGACCTCTCGTCCGACTTTATCCATGCTAAAATAAGCTATAATGCACAGACACGGAAACTTAACATGGCTTTCTCTCCTCGTGCTGTGCAATCGTAAAAATGTAACTAAATGTTCAACAGTTCTACGCAGCAAAAGCACTGCAGTCCCATCGTGTTTGACTGGATCAGTTGGTTGAGAAATGAATAGTACCTTACCAATCTTCTTTCAATTGTGCTCGCGTTTACCGGCTCGGACAGGCTTTTACATTTACCTCACAAGTTGAACCTGTGTTGCTGGTCTGACAGTGGCTCAGTCAGAGTGTTAGATTAAACTCACCATTTTTAGATGATTCTTTGTTTCTCAAGTGAGGTGGAATGTAACGCCCTGTGAGGAGGAGAGAACAAACATGTCATGTGCCATATAGAATTAGAAATACTCATTTTGGATAGTTATGGTTGAAACTAAAGAAGCTACACACACAAGTTCCACCACTCAAAGAAATCGACAGAATTTTTACCATTTCGTCGCTCAATTCAAACGTTTTATGGAGGTGTCATGCTCCTCCATTTTAATTCATATTAAACTGAACATCTATAGGTCTGACATTTCACTTCCCCGTCTTGCAGCGATGTCACAATATTAGACCTTTTGTAAACTAGACCAAAAGCAGCGAAATCCCACAGTTCTCCATTCCAAATGCAACCGTAGAAAATATCCCGTGTACTTCACATACACTTCTTGAGTACATGTGCGTGCTGTGTGTTAGGAAGTGATTCCCACTCTAATACGTTATAATGCTGTAAAAACATCTCCTTAAAACAACTGTTCAAGTTTCTCAACACTAGTTTCACTGAATAGAGCTTGAATGCATCTGAATAGCAACGCTACCCGCGGCTAACAGTTAACCAACTGTACTATTGAATCGTTTATTTAGTATTAACGGGTAAAGGGGAGCGTCCCCTGCACGAGTCGATGGTGTGTGAGTTTACTGGATTGTGCGTCCTGTGTGATGAGCGAGTGGTTGAGTTTAGAGATGGACGGCGCTACCAGTTAAGGAAGTAAGACAACGCTCTCCTCCCACTTGCCAGTCAGCTGGACGGGCGCGAGTAGCAAGTAGTTTTATTTCCTTTTGGATTTAAACGTGTTGACGGGACACCGTTATACACTGACAGAGAAGTTTGCATGAGTAACTATTATTTAATAAACATGTAGAAACAATGACATGAGGATAATGTAATCATTACATGAACTTGTATAATCTGCTTTAGTACTTACTGCCAGTTCCTCCGCCTTGTCCGTCAGCGTTGTTCAAGTCTAGGGCAGCAAGCTGCGGGGAAAGGGAAACTGTGAGAATGCAATTTGGTTCTGAGTCCAGTGAACTCTGAAACTACCAGTAACAGATCGTGAGGGTAAAACACCACAATGACCATCATTGAAATAAGATCATAATATGCAACCATCACGTGAAATGTTATTGAACTATGTACCATACATTTAGTCTTTGGCCACATGGGACTGCCTTTCATTGCATTTCAGAAGCCCCATGTGCAAGAGAACATAATGTACGTTAAAGAGGAAATGGCATCTCAGAAACTACAAGAAGCTCAATAATGTATGTGAGCTACATGAACTTTTAACCATTTGAATATGAAATCAAAAAAGCAGATTGAATACAGCGTTTTCCCTCAATTAAAAAAGTGGCTGATCGTGTGTCTGAAAGTTTCCTGTTATACCTGCCTTTAAACCAGCAGAGCAGATATGGCATTCTTCCTCATCACAATATATATGGTCTTTGGGGGCAAATGTGTAATAAAAAACTGTCTTAATTCATCCAACACCCGGCATCTAGTCCCTGACCACCGAACAGGGAAATGCAGACAAATTCAACAGATAAATCTAAATAACTAAATTATATTTAATAGGATTGTCGCGAAATAGCTTATCCGAATTGGTAGCATTACTACCTGAATGATTTATTAATGCGAGGTTTTTTATTTTTTGTTTCAGAAACATTAATGGTGGCTAAAAACCCGGTGCCAACATTTTCTCCTGCGCCACGTTTCAGGCTGAGAAGGCCCGACGCTAGCCGGACCAACTTCGGAGGACACCGGCAGGATCGTTAATGTGAGCCAACCTCGCACATTTCCTTTCATTCAATTACATTTTCACAAGATGCGAGTTGTAGACTACAGCATTAGACTAGTGTTGGTCTTTTAAAGAGGGGGGATGCAGCCCTAAACAAGCTTGTTAGAAGAGTTAGCACAGCGCAGTGACGAGCTCCGCCATCACAATCTTCTCTACGGCGACACCATAACCTCCATTTTAGCAGCCGCAGCGTTAGCTTAGCTCAAAGCTAGCGGTTTAGCTAACGATAGCTTCTTCTCTATCGAAACTTACATGTGCGTAGCGGAAAATCACCACATTTTTAAAAGGAAAAACACAGAAGGAAACAGTTTAAAAGAACTCACCTGCTGATCTAGACCGTGTGGATTATCAACGACCACATGACTCATAACTAAAGAGAGTAATGGGGGATTATTTCTGAAGAGAAAGGAATTTCTTTGTTAGCACGAGCCGGCTATGCTGTTACGTTAAATTCCTTTTTTTTTCTGTACAAATTACGTTCGACCTTGAAGCAACGGTTACCTGTGAAGTTAGCTTGACGATTACGTTTACTTTAAATAAATAAAACGATGTTTTGTTATAAATATAAATTCCGTTTCAAGTTTCCGAATGAAATGATGAGTGTGGAGCTGAAGAACAGGAACTCTGCCGGCAGGTTTGACCGTGGTGGAATGAGACACCGAGTGTTCAGGTAGCGCGAGATATCGCCTCTGTAACCACAGGCCAGCTAAGTATCGCGAGGTTTCGTTTCACATAGGATTGGTGTAGTGGCAGAAAGAAGTATTTGTTATAAAATACAAAATACATTATAAAATACTAATTGAAGATAAATATATGAACAAGAACAAACGCAGATAGTACATAAGGCTATAGTCGGTAATGTTCACCAGGTAAAGGTGAATTAAAAACAGTGCAAGAACAAAGATGATTTATTATATAAAATATTAATTGAATATCAGAATGTGAATTTGCCAAGTAGTTTTCACAGTTTTCAATTTGCGTTGGTGTATATAAACAAATAGGCTATAAATGCAAATTATACAAAGCTAACATAACTGTTACATTGTCAAGGATTACCTGATTATATTTTATATTACGTCTTTAAAATATGGCGATTATATTTTTAGCCTATTCTAAATGCTGAATATGTTCTACTGTAAAGTAAGTTATTCCCTAAGTTATTAATGATGATAAAACATCATATTCTATAAATTCTTCATTTGATTTTTGTTCAAAATTCGTAATAAATAAGTTATAACTTTTCCTTTTTGTACTTTAAGTTCTTTTTATGTTTAAACTTGTGTACTTAAGTAAAAGATGTGAGCACTCCTTCCTCAACTCGTGGAGTAGAAGTAGAAAGTGAAGTGAAAAGGCTCAAATAAAGTAAAAGTACCTCACATTTGTACTTGAGGAAATGTTCCTGCTCACATAACAAGTCATGCAGCAGCATCATTAGCACAAGGACAAAGAAGCCAACCCTCAGCAAAGGAAGGAGACGTGCTGGACTTAAGTGTTTTAAGAAGTGTCCGGATAATAACGTTTTGGAGCCCAGTTGGGATTCGCTCCTGCAGGACAGACAGTTGTATAGATGTGAGATGCAGAGAGGGGACACACATAGCAATTGTTCTCATACAATATAAATGAGTGCAAACGTATATAAAACAAATGGAAGACGTCGAACAACATAACTTCACACACAAACCAAACGCGGGGAGAAGAGGTGCAGCTCCCGGAGCACCACGTCTGTCCACCGTACATTTCTAATCTTTCGCATTAACTGTTTCCTGTAATTGGTTTCAAATGTTCTTTAAGATCAGGGGCGTCAAGTATAAGCTCAGCTAAAGCCCCCCCCCCCCCCCCCCCCCCACGTCTCCTTCTTCAGCAGTGAGTCTTCTGTGCAGCCTGTCCTCGTCATTTATCCCCTGACTTCATGCTGTCCCAGTAGAGGGGGGGCTGAGGGGGCCATATGTTGCTGGCATAAGGTACAACAGAGGTGATTGGCTACCAGGAGCGAGGTCAACTGGTGAGAGAAATGACGATAAGTAAGGGTGGTGCTGATGGGAACCCCCACCCTTACTCTCTAATGTGAGTCACAATGTTTGCAAGACAGAAAAAAGGAAGCCCGCTCTGGCAGGTTGGGCAACATCAGAGTGTATAATCGCTCTAATATGTGCCTCATGTGTCGTTATTATCCATTAGTCACTGGATGACATGCAGAGTTCTCCGTCAGACAGGACAAACATCAAGGTGGAGCTGCGGTACAGCTTCAAAACTATGTTGCTCAACTTGCTACAGATGGGTGTGAAGTGAGGACCAAATACGTAAACCTGTAATGTTCATAAAGCGTTGTGTGTTGACTCCTCTGTGAACACTGAGCATGTTATTCTTACATTCTTTCATTCATACGTCCTGTAGGATCCCGGTGAGGACACCTGAGGAGGCGTACCTGTGTAAAACATAAATGATTACAGTCACACTGTCCATGTAAACACTCTTTGTTATAGTTTTATTTATTACAGGATTCTGCTGTATGTGCGTGTATAAATAGTGAGACAACCTAGAACAGTTCTATCGTAATATCTGAAGTGATCATGGCTGAAGATGTATACGTGTTGCTGTATGTTTGCTTTATACTTTATAAATTAATACAATGAGAAGTCAGAACAATTTAAAAGGTGCATAAATAATCACAATCCAGAAGGTTGAACTGAACATATGTTTATGGAGATACCTGAACTCTCTAAGTTTAAAATATTCCCAACATAAAAAGTATTCGTGGACTTTTTAAGACGTGATAATACTTCTTGTGTGGCTCCATCTGCTGGACACTACTTTCCATTCAGCTATTCTGTAACTTAGTTTATTTATTACTATAAAGGTGCATTTTTATATAGAAGAACCTTCTGTAACTTCAGATTTTATTTAGAATCAGAATCCAGTTTCTTGCCATGGAGGTTTTCACAACAGAAACATAGCAAGAGAAATAAAGATCAAGACAGAGAACAGAAGGGAACAACAACACTCTAAAGGAACATGTGAGAAACATGCTTCAGTGTGAACGTTCAGTTAATTCTATTTCACCCTAATGCCAGATGTAACTCCGCATCTCTTTCACTTGCTGACCTTCTTCTACAGCTCGAACCCGTTTTAAACTTCACACAACATTTCCCTTCCTGCAGAGGAGTGGGGGCTGACCGACGCTCAGCTCGTGTTGTTTCAACGCATCGCTGCGTTCAGGTTCAGCTTTATTGTCATTATACAATACAGAATTGCACAACCCCCCCCCCTCCCCTCCCGCACGCCAGACACACAGAAAATGTATTATGTTCAAATACAGGCATGCAAACTCATCGGGGGGGGGGTGTCCAGTGACAAAGGCACCACTTTATGCGAGTATACAATGAAAGAACTAGAGTTGTATATGTTGTGATGAACAGCTGTAACATGTTGCAGATGTTTTATAACTTCACACCCCGGCCCCATCTGGCTTCACCGCTGTCTCGTGTCTCTTTGTGGTCATTCTGAGTCTCGTGCTGGTTGGTACTCGTGTCTTTGAAGGTGAAGGCGGGGGGGGGGGGGGGACTATAAACCTCATCGGACTCAAGAAAGCAGATATTTCTCAAATTGTCAAACTAGTCCTTTAAATACACCATGTCCAGATCTCAACCTGGATGTTTGAGTGTGCACAACGTGTCATGGAAACCTTTGTGTGATTGTTTAGTTCAGTCACATATAGAAACAATAATTACTTTACAGTAGCAAGTGTTTGCTGAAGACTTATTACACCAACGCTTATTATGAACAATTCTCTTTATATTGTAAACAATCAAAAATAAATAATGTATTTTATATATACCAACAAGTCCCAAACAAAAAACCATACACACTAGTGTTCAT